>NC_051185.1:100502786-100524815 GCF_013339695.2 Rhipicephalus sanguineus | reverse complement strand
ATCTTGACTTCTCAACAAACGCGTTGGCGGTGGTCTTGACTTCTCCCTTGTGTCCGTGTTTACAACGCCCTGTCTCTTTAACATGACTACCTGGAAGTTCTTGTTGGTGGGACGTTAAAGATGTACTTTCGTAAACCTTGCAGGGATGTGTGGTTTTTGCGGCTCTCTCTCATGGGAGGTACGCTGTTGTCACTGTAAACGAAAATTAGCCGAGATGGGAGATTTTTCAGCATATGAGCCCCTAAAACCCCCATGCCCCAATCATTTACTCCGTGGTAGCGGGGTGAAGTCGGCACATGTCGTCGTAAAACGCCCCTTGCTTAATGAGGGAGTTTATGAACGACATGACCTTGTTAAACTCCCCCCGGAGTTTTAGATCACGTGGTTAGAAACTCCCTATGGGAGGTTTAAAAAGTATTTTTGGTCGTGACGTGCTTGTCACGTGGTTAGAAACTCCCTATGGGAGTTTTAGAAACCATTTTTGGTCGTGATGTGCGCGCGTGTGTGAATGTGCGTGTGTGTACGGGCATCTGTTTGCAGCGACGATTTGCAGCGAGGATTTGCAACGGCCGGTTGGTTTGTGTAGACGTGTAGGACTATTTTCTCCACTGAACCGTTCTGGTCAGAGACAAGTTCCACTCGCGCCAGCGTCCGACCGCGAACACATCGAGCTGGCTGTCCCGTGTTTATTCTCCCGTCAAGCGGCAGTGCCCATGCACACGAGTGCAAGCCTCCGACACGCCACGGATACCTCGCTTCAACGTGCCTAGTTACGAAGAACTGCGAAGAATAATTTCATCGGTAACAAAAGTAAGCTGTTGCGATCGTCAGCGGGTTGTTTCTGGAGTTTCACCGGCTAAAACTTCGAAGCAGTAAGAAGTAGGCTTCGCTACGTCGTCGGCATCAAGCCGGCCGGCGGCCGGTGTGAGAGCTGCGCCGGCGACGCGCTCGCCCCGACCACCGGCAACGCTTGCTTCTCGGAGTGTCACCGAACCGATGTTTCACCGGCTGCAACTTCTAAGCGGTAGGAAGGCTTCGCTACGTCGTCGGTACCAAGCCGGCGGCGCGTAGTGAACTCGCACAGCCACACCGGTCGCCATGGCAAGTTCCATATACGAGCTCGCACCGGCCACCGGTGAAGCAAAGAATATGTTTCACAGAAAATAAAAGCTGCTGGAATGAGTAAGTTTAAATTGTCCCTTTGTGCCATGCAACCACCGTTGTCAAACGTATAGCGAGAAGGCGAGCGCCGATACGAGATAGATTGAACCAACATGCGGCCGCCGCTGCACTGCGAGCAACAGGAACCGCGACCACGAGCCGTCTCGTTCGTTGTAAGTGCATCGCTCCGTAGCTTAACGCGGATAGCGGACACCTGTTTTTTTATTGTGTGTGTAAAATAACGGCGACGAAAACTGCACAGCAGCAAGCATTTTGTGATCGCGAGCTGCCGTTCGTCGTATAGCCGTGCCGTACTCCTGCGAGAGGCCTAGCGACGCCGTCGGCAACAACGCGGTATACCGGCGGGGCGGCGTGGTTCTTCGCCGGTGTTGCTGAATGTGTGCTGCTGAAGCGTTCGTGCACGGCCGCTCGTGGTTCGTGTACGATTAGGTGCATTTTACAGACTCACGCACTGTACTGCTAAGGCGGATACATCCCATGCGACAGAGTGCCAGCTGATAATCAAAATTCGCTAATTAAAAAGGCGTTGAATGTTAGGCGGGTTTATAGTAAAAGACGGGTGTACCTCAGTAGTATCTATAAGCCCATCACAAATATACACGTACGCCATGAATGTTTGGTGCATAATTACGCGGAAAAGGACGTGTCCCATCCGAGCTACATTGGAGGTCAAGATGTGGTGCCTATATATACTCGGTGACCAAACTTTGGTTGTGAAGCGCGGGTGGCGAGCGGTTGTGAGTGTGAGTGCTGTATTACTTTGCGAATGTTGTGTGCATGTTTGTGTACGTGTGATCGTGTTTCGATGCTAATTTAATTAAAGATTCTTTGGTGCGACAGCGAAAAGCATTTTCTTTTCGATGGATATAAAAATTTACTCCCATACATACCTGGAAAAGCTCCCCTATGGATGTAAACAAATACTCCCCTCAGTCCACCCAAAACCTCCGTCCTTAAGGGGGGGTAAATTTTTTACTCCCCTGGACGGAGTATATAAAACCCCCATCGGGGCGTGCGCTAGAGGACAAGTCCATTTACTCCCATCTCGGCTTTTTTTTTGCTTACAGTGTGCGTATGCTGGTTCCAGCAAACGTTGAGCTGCCGCTTGCGCGACGTTTCACGTGCAAGGCTTCGAGAGCGACGTAAAACGGCATGTTACTGCTTTACAATTGTGTGCATATCTTGAAGCCGAAATCCTGCATGTTTCAAGCAAAGGCGACCTTAAGCAAAAGCACGGCGTCAGCCCGAATTGGCCTTATGAAACACGAAAAGTGACTGTCGCCGTCATGGCAAGTGAAGCGAGGAAACATCATCATGGGATGATGCCACCATATTACCACGACCGCTTCTTGTTTTATTTTGATGTATTCGGGTTCGACGAGCAAGGACGGTTAGCAACGCTCGACGCTGACCACGCCGCAGTGTTCGAGAAGCTTCTCGATTTTAGTAGATCACTTTGTTAAGATTGCGCGAAGGACGCGAATAGTCTAGATTATTCCAGAGCGTGCGCGATCACCAGTGATAGGACTGGAAAGTTCGACGCGTGATGTGTAAAAGACGGCGCATCCCAGCGATGTTCAGTTTTATCGACGGCCACGCTCTGCTCGCCGCTATCGGTGTACAGTGTGCACTGCTGTAGTTTCCCTTTCCGTTACCCGGCCACAAGTTCGGCCAAATAAAAAGTTTCATCCTGCTTAGTGCTTACTTCGTCGACGTCACGACCACGTGACAATATGACGTCACATATTGTCACATTTGAGACGTAGTTATGACGTGATGGCATTATATGGTTGCTTGGTCATGGGTGGGCTGGTACCGGAGGCGCGTGTTGTGTAGAAAGCTTGCAGTGCCTCCAATGCCGGAGGCGTTATAAAACCACGTTAGGTGCTCAAAGCTTTCTGGAGAAGAGAACTGAGAAGAAAAGGAAAAAGATAGCCTTCGTTGTGGAGTTATCTTAGCCGAACGCATAATATACCCTGTTTGTTTTCTTTTTAACCATTATCTTATCTGATTGTTTTTATGTTTTTATAGCGATGATCCCCCACAAGAAAGAGGGACATACAGCTTTCTCAATGAGTCGGCATAGAAGTGTTTACGAATTTAAAATGGCTGCAGAATTTCTCTTAACGGCATAGCTTCTCCGTGAAATTAAATATTTCAATAGTGCTGTTCTACGCGCCTAGAAGAGGATATGTATATCACCACGAGACTTTAGATAGTACGGTACTACGGAATACTTTTGACCACTTGATATTCCTTAACATGCGCCTGAATCAGTACACCGATAGTTTTGCATCCCGCCCATACCTAAATAGGGCTGCCGTCGTCACAATACTTTCCGTGGCCTTATGCACCACAACCACGATATATGACGCACGCCATAGTGCAGGGTCCCGAAATTTCGACCACCTGCTGTTCTTAAACTTCCACATAAATCAAAGTGCATGGGTCTGGTGCATTTCCCCTGGACCATCGAAAATGAGACCGCCACGGCTGGGCTCCAACCCGCCACTATCGAGTCAGCAGCCGAGCGCCGTAACCACTTTATCATCGCGGCAGCTTGGCTGCCGTCGTGATTAATTGAACCCGTGTCGTCGGCCTTAAAAGCTTAGTTTTACAGCGAAAGCTGTTATGAGATCATTTCACCGGCCGTTTTAGGCGCCGTAGTTGTCCGCCGCCGCCGCCGCCGGTGTCCGTAACCAGTATCGCTCGAAATAAGAAAAAAACTAAATAAGAAAAAAATTCCAGGATGGAACGAGGTTCGAACCCGGGCCCTCTGCGTGGGAGCCCAGTATTCAACCTCTGAGCCATGCCGGTGCTTGAAACCGCTTTGCTAAAAGGTCCTATACAGGCTTCATGTCGGGAAGGAACCACATTAGCATATGCAATATAGCGTGGTAGAAGAGTAAAATAAGCACCAAGCGTCGCACAACGCAAATTCTGTAACCAGGCGTCACACAATGCGAATTGCGCAACGAGTAGGTTGTTGAATGCTTCCAACCCATTACAAAGGACCCTGCCATAATTCTTCATCGTCATCAGGCACAGCATCAACAAAGTCGCATAATGCCTTACATGGGTTGAGCAGGTACCAACGCTTTCCGTAGAATGACGAAAAATGGCAGAGTGCCTGCTGCCCTACTTCTCAAAAATTACAATGATTTATAGCGTAGTGGGTTCCTCGCAAGTGCACTTGTATTGGTTGCCAAAGAAGCCCATAAGCGCATGATCCACTTCCTCTGGGTCTCAGTAAAATTACAATGATTTATAGCGTAGTGGGTTCCTCGCAAGGGCACTTGTATTGTTTGCCAAGGAAGCCCATAAGCGCATGATCCATTTCCTCGGGGTCTCAGTAAAGTTCTTCGCCCCCCCCCCCCGTCTCTTTCCCACGTCAACGTATGTTATACAGCATGACGGGAGAGGGAAATAGCGACCGGGCGTCACCCAATGCAAATTACATAACTGGTGGGCCGTTTAAAGATTCCAACCCATTACAAAGGCCTGAGCCATAATCCTTCATCGTCACCAGTCGTCGCGTGAACAAAGTGCACATAATGCCTTACAGAGGTGTAGCTGGTACCTCGCTTCTCCGCAGAATGAAGAATAATTGCTTAGTAGGTGCTTCCAAACTTCACAAAAATGTTGATTTATGGCGTAGTGGGTACCTTTCTAGTGTACTTGTATTGTAGCCCCAAGAGAGCTTAACGGGCTCTAGAAACGCCGCTCTTCCAGCTTTCGCTGTGACTGTGCTGCGGTTTTAGCGCAGGCCTGGCGTCTTTTTTGTCTCGTATGCATCATGGCGTGAGTTTATAAATGCGCGCCGGTCCAATGAACTTGAAAATCGACTTAAGCAAGAAGGTTCATCACTATCAGGATAAACTACAGGAACCATGTGCACCGCATATCCATATATTGTCACGTGCGAAAAGGAGGTCCCCGGGCAAGAAATACCACGCTGGCAGTGTGAGTGAGTCAGAACTTTATTTTGGTCCAAAAGTGGCAGAAGCTGAACGCGACTGGAGGTCCCGCTAGCTCAGCCAGGTGGCTCCACCCAGGAAGGTGCCGGAAGCTGGAGCCTCTCGGCGATGTCCCGGGCCCTCTGGACTGCCAGGAGTTGTTTGTTGAGCTCCATGCTGCGCATGGCAGCCTCCCAGGAGGGTTTGTCCGATAATCCTGACCCCGAATTAAAGGGGCACAGCCAGAGCATGTGTTCGAAATTACAGTGCTCGTGACTACAGTGCTGACAGTGAGGTGAAAAGTCTGGATCGATTCTGTTTAGCATGGATGGAGACAAAAACGTACATCACGCTGGCAGAAAGTCTGACGCAGGTATAATAATATGGCCACGCCAAAACCAACAAAGACTGAGCGAGAGCGCGCGCTGTCCCAAACGACTTCTTCGTTTCTTTTTGCTCGATGCGGGCTCGTGCTCGCCGCAGTTCATCATCCAGGTGGCATTATTCCCCCACTGAAAAAAAAAGCATCACCCCGATGCTCGTGCAAGCGGACATGCATAAGCAGAAAAGACCAAACGGGCACAGTGTGGGCACTTCGTAAAAAAATGAGAAGGCCGAGGCACAGTCGCACTAACGCGTGAAGTACGGCTTGTGTCGTAGAACGTGAACAATCTCTGGGTAGTGCTTTCGACGTTGGGGTGACATGGTTCCATCTGGGACAACCTTTCGGGCAACCCTTGGCGGCGAACCGGAGTCCATACCCAAACATGATCTCCTGGGTGGTATTCGACGTGTCGATGGCGAAGATTATAGCGGCGGGCATCTGCAGTTTGCTGTTGCGTGATGTGGAGTCGTGCCAACTGGCGAGCTTCTTCGGCGTATTGAGTAAGCTGCTCAGCTTCAGGTGTAAGCGAAGCGTCGTAGTCGTGTGGCAGCATAGCGTGCAGCATGGTTTGTACCTCACGCCCGTAGACGAGACGGAACGGCGTGAATCGTGTTGTTTCCTGGATGTCAGTGTTGTACGCAAATGTTACGTACGGCAGGACCTGATCCCACGTCTTGTGCTGAACGTCCACATACATGGATAACATGTCGGCGATGGTTTTGTTCAGTCGTTCCGTCAAGCCGTTAGTCTGCGGATGATACGCCGTCGTCTTGCGGTCGTTCGTGTAGCTGAGTTTGAAAACGTCATCAACAAGCTGGGCCATGAAAGCTGTTCCTCTATCAGTGATCACGCACGACGGGGCGCCATGCCGCAGAACGATCTGGTCGATGAAAAACTGGGCAACATCGGAAGCTGTAGCTCGTTGTTGGGCCCTTGTCTCGGCGTATCTCGTTAGGTAATCTGTCGCCACGACGATCCACTTGTTACCGGCAGATGACAGCGGAAATGGCCCCAGTAAATCCATGCCTATTCGATCGAACGGCGCCCTAGGCGGTGTGATGGGTTGGAGCAGGCCTGCAGGCTTCAGTGGCGGAGATTTGCGGCGTTGGCACTCACGGCAGCTTTTTACGTAGCGCTTCACGTATGCAGCAAGTTTGGGCCAGTAGTACGCCTGTTTAACTCTGGCGAGGGTTCGTGAAGAACCTAAGTGGCCGGATGTGGGCTCGTCATGGCAGGCAAGAAGAATGTCGTCTCGCATGTCAGAACGGACGCCTAACAGGTAGGCTTTCCCGTTGCCGTTCAAGTTTTTCTTGTACAAGACACCACTGCGCAGACAGAATGACACGAGATTGCGAGAAAAGTGTCGTGGTACGGGAGTGTTGCGTCCTTCTAGATTGTCGATGACTGCGCGAATCTCGGCGTCCTCGTGTTGTCGTGCGATCAAGTCAGTTGCAGTGAGAACTCCGAAGAAGCCGCTGTCGTCCTCAGTGTCGGGATCACAAACTTCAGTAGGTGCACGGGACAACGAATCAGCATCTTCGTGCTTGCGGCCTGATTTATAGACGATGGTAAGGTCAAACTCTTGCAAACGAAGGCTCCATCGTGCCAACCGCCCAGACGGGTCTCGTAAATTGGCTAACCAGCACAATGAATGATGGTCGGTCACCACCTTGAAGTGACGACCGTACAGGTAAGGCCTGAATTTCATGGTTGCCTATACTACTGCGAGGCACTCCTTCTCTGAGGTAGAATAGTTCGTCTCGGCGCGAGAGAGGGTACGGCTGGCGTAAGCTATTACTCGCTCAGTGCCTTCTTGGTGTTGGACAAGGACGGCGCCAAGACCTATATTGCTCGCGTCGGTATGAACTTCTGTGGCAGCATCCTCGTCGAAGTGAGCAAGGACTGGTGGTGCCTGCAAACGCTCCCGTAGATTGATGAAAGCCGTGTCCTGTTCTTCATTCCAGGTGAATGGTACATCTTCACGTGTGAGGCGAGTCAGAGGTTCGGCAATCTTAGAAAAATTTGCGATGAAGCGGCGATAGTAGGCGCATAGGCCGAGGAAGCGACGTACTGCTTTCTTGTCACGGGGAACAGGAAAAGAGGCAACGGCGGTAGTCTTGTCGGGGTCAGGTCGAACGCTGTCTGCGCTCACAACATGACCCAGAAATTTGAGTTCTTTGTAACCGAAGTGGCATTTTTCTGGCTTCAGCGTGAGGTTTGCAGAGCGGAGCGCTTCCAGAACAGCCTGCAGACGCTTCAGGTGTTGCTCAAAGGTGACCGAAAAGACGGCGACATCATCAAGATAAACAAGGCAAGTGTGCCACTTTAGACCGGTGAGAACAGTGTCCATCATTCTTTGGAATGTCGCTGGCGCGGAACACAGGCCGAAGGGGAGCACCTTGAATTCATATAGGCCATCCGGTGTAACAAAAGCAGTTTTTTCGCGGTCACGTTCGTCAACCTCAATCTGCCAGTATCCGCTTTTCAGGTCTATGGAAGAAAAATACTTGGCCCGTCGCACTCTGTCCAATGAATCATCGATGCGCGGCAAAGGATATACGTCTTTTTTAGTCACGCAATTTAGCTTCCTGTAGTCAACGCAGAAACGCAATGTTCCGTCTTTTTTCTTTACTAGAACGACTGGCGATGACCACGGACTATTGGATGGCTGTATAACATCATCTTGGAGCATCTCTTTGACTTGCTCATTTATCGCGTCACGCTCTTTGGCCGAAACTCGGTAGGGCTGTTGTTTAATGGGTGAGGCATCGGTGTGCGTAATAATCCTGTGCTTCGTAATGGGCGTTTGACGCACCTTCGAGGACGAAGCGAAGCACCCTTGAAATTTAAGCAGCAATTCATGCAGCGCCGTTCGTTCTTGCTCCGAGAGGCTCGAATTGATGTCCACCCTTCCGAGCGCTGAAGAGGCGTCTGTCGATGTCGATTGGAGCCCACTCTGCATTGATGTAACCGTAAAACATTCAGCGACGTCTTCTATGGGGTAGGCGAAAGCGATGGCAGTGCGACGAAAAAGGTGCCGCTGCTCATTACTAAAATTCGTCACAAGCAGCCTCGCACGGCTGTCGCGAAGCGTGACGAGGCTGCGGGCAGCGCAGATACCTATGCTAAACAAAAGTGCCAAGTTGCCTTCGGCGACTGCCTCACCGTTACGTAGTTCGTCACACACGACATCAACCAGGACGCTTTAACGCGGGGGCAACGTGATGCTGTCGGCAGAAACGCGAAACGTGCTGATATGACGGTCATCGGGTTTCTCTGCTGCTCTTTCTGTCGAGAATGTGACGGTGCGCTCTCGAAGGTCAATAATTTCACCTTATTCCCGTAGAAAGTCGACGCCTAAGATGAGGTCTCGGGAGCATTCAGGAAGTATAAGGCAACTGCAGAGGAAAGTACGTCCACGAATGTCGACTCTGGTCGTGCACATCCCGAGAGGGGTGACTACGTGTCCGCCGGCTGTACGGATTTGTCGTCCGTACCACGGCGTCGCAAATTTCTTCAGATGCGTCGCAAGTTTTCTGCTCATGATGGAATAGTCAGCCCCGGTGTCTACTAAAGCACTAGCGTCGTGGCGGCCGTCGAGCACGACAGGTATGTCTAAGGAGAGTCGGCTTTGGAGTTCAGGTGCTGTCGCCGTCGAATTGCTGCTGGTCCGTACTTGCGTCGATGGGAGGCCTTGCTCACGTCGATTGTCAGCGGCCTCGCCCCCGAAGGTCGCTGCCTTTAGTTTTCCCGTCTAGGGCTTGGCGAACGCGCTGGCGCCGCCACTGGGTAGCTCCGGAAATCTGGAGAAGATCGTCTTGGAGACGGTGATCGCGACTGCCGCCGCAACAGCAGTGGCATGCGCTGCTGGGACAGGTATTCCTCGATCGCTCTCGGTCTTTCCCCAAATCTTGGCCTTGGCGAGTCGACGGCGAAACCCCGAAGTCCAAGGCGGCGATATGGGCATTCGCGGTACACATGTCCGGCTTCACCACAGTGATAGCACAGCGGCCGCCTGTCCGGTGTGCACCATACATACGATTTCCTAGGGAGCGGCTGCCGATTCTCGCAATGCTGGATCGGTTGCACTGACGGAAGTGTATCGTGCGGCGTAGGGTGTACAAAGCGCGGTGGGGTAGGAATGTACCGGCTCGCAGCCTCGGCGTACGATGGACGTCGGGACTCCGTCCGGGTCGAGGTAACATCGGGCGAGGTAACATCGCTGGAAAGCGGGACTTGCAGAGCCTGATGTACTTCGCTCCTTATGAGGCTGGAGATGGATCCTGCAGCAGGAGGTTGAGGCGGGCAGTGAATCCTTTGTAGCTCGTCGCGTACCACTGATCTGATGAGGTCGCAGAGAGCTTCGATATTGATGTTACTGCCGGCAGATCCAATCTGGCCCATCGGTGAAGCGACATTGATCTGGCGGTCGTACACAGCCGACCGCTGCTGCAGCATCTTTTCCATGGTCGTGGCTTCGGTTAAAAACTCCGCCACAGTCTTCGGGGGACTTCGGACGAGGCCAACGAAGAGCTGCTCCTTAACTCCTCGCATTAAGGGACGCAGCTTCTTATCTTCTGCCATAGCCGGGTCAGCACGACGGAAGAGGCTCGTCATGTCCTCGACGTACATCATCACGCTTTCGTTCGGCATTTGAATGCACGATTGAATGGCCCGCTCCGCTCGTTCACGACGATCAGGATTAGCGTAACTTGCCAGCAGCTGACGGCAAAACACACTCCACGTCGAGAAGGGTTCACGGTTCGCGTACCAGGTACGAGCGCCATCCTCGAGGCTGAAGTACACGTTCCTCAGCTTGTTGGCGTCGGTCCACCCGTTGAAATCAGCGACGCGTTCAAAGTGAGCCAACCAGTCCTCGAGGTCCTCTAAGACGGAGCCATGGAACACCCTCGGTACTCGTGGCTTCTGCAGCATGTAATTAGCAGTTGAAGTGCCTTCCATACCGTTTTCGGGTGGTGCAGTTGACGTCATCTCGGGTAGAGGTTCACGTTCGGGGGGCAATCCTCGGATTCTTCGGCTGGCCCGGTGGACAGGTGTTGTCACTGCTGGTACAGGGCTACCAGGAGGCGTTAGGACCATTGGCTGGGATTACCCAGCACCTCCACCAATTGTCACGTGCGAAAAGGAGGTCCCCGGGCAAGAAATACCACGCTGGCCGAAAGTCTGACGCAGGTATAATAATATGGCCGCGCCAAAACCAACAAAGACTGAGCGAGAGCGCGCGCTGTCCCAAACGACTTCTTCGTTTCTTTTTGCTCGATCCGGGCTCGTGCTCGCCGCAGTTCATCATCCAGGTGGCAATATGTAGTGTGCGATGTCAATGCAGGTTAAACAAGACGAGATAATCAACATTTCCAGACTCCTCCACTACGGCGTGACTGATAATCATGTCGTGGTTTCTGCACGTAAAACCCCAGATATTATTTTTATTCGCTCCATGTATGACTAAATTCCACCAGCCATACGGAAGCTGCAGTTTTCATCGTCAAAGCATAACACTGAGAACACTGAGTCCTTATAGAGCGGGCCAACTCAGAAGCTGAGAGGCGATTGGAGATCTCTGTTCTGCGCCGTTCGTTCTGCGCCTGTTGTGGCGGCGCACGCAATTGGCCGAAGCCGGAAAAAGCCAGCCACGACTCTGAGGGGCGTAACCATTTTTTTTATTGCTTGGTTTATTATTTTTTGGTGACGTCACACCGCGTCATAACGAACATCTCGTCTGCTACAAACGAACGGAGCGCGAGACCGTTCGCACGTGTTCTCTAGAGCGAACAAGCGGCGTCGCTCGTCATGATGGTGGTGGTGGTAAACATTTTATTCAAGAAATTCACAAGAGAGGTGCTGCGTGCCTAAGTGGCAGTCCCTAGTCCGGGACGCCATTGGAGATGGCCGCAGCCCGGGCGCGCGCCACCAAGGAGCGTGGCGCATCCAAGGTAGAGCAGCCGAGCAGGTACTCCTCCCAAGCCTCTCTAGTTGGGATGGAGAAGTGGGATGAGAAAGAAAGTGGAGGTGCAGGACATGAAGCCACGAGGTGGAAGGTGTCGGCGAGGACCTGACAAGTCGGGCGCGTGCCTGAGATTTCCGTGATGAAGTGCCGGGCGACCGCCGGACTAAGGAAAGTATTATTCTGAAGGCGGCGTAGTATTCGTTCGTCTGATTTCGCCAGTCATAATGCGGCGGTTGCGGCTGACGCAACAGCTGATTTTGAGAAAATGGCGCTTGCGACGGGTGATTCTCTTGCTGCGTTTCTCAAAGCAGAGGTATGGTGGCTAGAGCAGAGGCAGAGCGGTTGGAGGTGAGCGAGTGCGGCGTCGCTTTCGGTTCTCGAAACGAACGGGCCTGCCACTGGGCTGTGGCCTTACGCACAGGGACTTCTTCGTTGAAGAGTGCTACCAGCTACTGCCACATGTCGTCAGGGTCCGCACTCGTGAACGAAGGCCCCAGCGGGCACGACGACTCTTTAAAAAAAGCCAGCAGAAGATCCCTTTAACGGTCCGACACCCGCGGGCGAAGGCAGACGTGGCGGTAGCACGACATTTTGAAAAACTGCGCCAAGCGCGACTGTTCTCTTTTTCTTTCGCGCGCGCCACCACATAGCGCCCACATTAGAAAATCTAACACTAATAAATATCAGTACTGAAACCCATTGCTGTTTAAGAAACTGTTTGAGCTTGACAAGAAAAAAATTGGCCGCGTATCTGCGTGCTTCGCTGCAAATGCCGTGTAAAGACGATAGAAGAGGCGCTGTGTGAGATATGGACGCCATCTGGCAATACGTCGGTAAACATGAGTGCTATGTTGCGTGCTGGTAGTCCCGGCGCAGCAGCAGGCGAAGACCGGCGGTGACCAACGCGACCGGCGGGGACGAGAGCCAGCCCGAAAACGCGGTTTGGCGTGAAGCGCTGAAGCAGAGAAACGTCCGCACTCAACGAGTAGTTTCCACACACTCTTTTATTTACACGTCGCCTGGGTAAAACAGGAACGCCAGAGCGGCGCCCACAACCGACAGCCTGAAGGCCGCCCACAACGCTGCTTTTTCATTTTTTAAATATTTTTTTTTCACCTTCTTGGCCTTCTCAAAACTAAAGTTTTTCAACACCAACCCATGGCATTCGTACAGTGCAATACAGAACCGAAACCAAAATACAACAATGAGCTCGTGCGAAGGGCACGGAGGAAGGCAAATTTCAGCGCAGTCGCATTTTCAGCTTTGTTGAAACAGCGCTCACTAGACGACGACGAAGTAAAAGAAGGCACAGGACAGGCGCTGCCTGTCCTGTGCCTTCTTTTACTTCGTCGTCGTCTAGTGAGCGCTGTTTCAACAAAGATGAACGCATACCAACTCGCTCAAGCTTCCATTCTTATGCATTTTCAGCGCAGCTTAAGAAACTAGGGTCCTTAAAATTACGTATGTATGCATTTTCTATTAAAGGAACACGCCACCTAATACTTACCTAGTGATGTTGCACCTCAGATATGCATGATATTTACTTTTTGATCGATAACGTTCACAAGTATGAACAGCCGTACCAGTTCAAGACGGCTGGCCCTTGGGCAAGTGGTTCAACTTTGGCCGAGTGGCTGAATCGAGGGACGTGCCGACAAACAGAAAGACAGACAGACAGAAAGACAGACCAAAATTTCTGCGTTTAAGTTCCCCAAGAAAGACTATCGTCTTTAAAAAAATTACGCCATCTCCCACTAAAGGGAATCATGTGGGGATGCGAAGCAGTGCTCGGTGTTCACTTGTGTTACCATTGTTGTTCCATTTCTATGTTTCCGTGTTTCTATTTTTCCGTGTATGTTTCATTTGTGTGTGGAGTTGTGTATATGTTGTGTACCGCTTATGTTACTCCCCCAGCTCGATGTTTCCGTTGCGCTTCGGCTTCGCGTTGCCTAGCAGCTTCGAGATTCGCTTGCCGGCGTTGCCGTTTACGTTCAGCTTCGCGAGCGTCCATCGCTCCCTTGCGAAGGACAGTGCAACGAGAGCGAGCGCGCGCCGCATTATATACAAGCGCGCAGCTGTGGCGGAAAGAGAGAAACGAGAGAGGAGAAACGAAGCGGAGGCAGCGCTCACGCCGCCTCCTCCACCCCACACCCTCGCGTGAGCGCGAGGAGGTGGGAAGAGGGTTGGCGCATTAGCAGTGGGGAGCGGACGCGTGAGGGAGAGAGGGACAGAGCCCCGAGCAAAAGACGCTTCGCATCTAAAACATTATCTTTTCGTATAACAGCTGTATTTATTAGAAGACAAGAAACACTTCGTTTTGAAGTATACGGTCTCCTCCAGCCCTCCCCCGCAGCTCTCGGCCGGGAAGAGCTGCGGACTGCTCCCTTTTGTGACGTAACACTGCCAAAACGAACGCGTAACGAACAGAGATCTCCGATCGCCCCCTAAGAGCTGCGTGAAAAATAAATATGATGTCAGGCAGTCCCTTACGCATTTGCCTAAGACGACTGTACATGCTAAATCCATAATCTTCAATTTCTTCTCATTCGATTGCATTGATCTCGCTTGAAAACTTTCCGCACAAAACGTGGTTTTTGCACGGCCTCCGGGATCGGAGCAATAAGAAGCTTTCTCAGCTTACGCGGTTCTCCACAGCTTCTATGATCGGCCCACCTTTGACCAAGCGACGATGTCAAGTGATGACGTAATGATGTAATGTCATATGACGTGACACCATCGTATCATCCCCATGAGATCATAAACTCTTGCGACCTGTGAAGTCATGACCTAATCATTTTTTTGCATGACTCGTGTTGACGACGCCGACGGTCACTTACCGCGTTTGAAGAGACATCTAAATCTTTCGCCTTAGGAAATTTTAGAATAGGATGTGCAAAGCTTTGCGTTCGCTCTCGTCGGCACTATGCATGCGTCATACGCTGTCCTTTTGTGTGCACACGTTTAGTTACGGAAGTAGCATATCGTACCCAAGGAGATTAAAAAAAAATTAAACCTCCTTGATCGTACCCAAGCAGCGCTATCTCTGCGTACCCTATTCTAAAGCTGCCTAATGTTTGACCACAGTAAAGTACTATTAGGTCTCTCTCACACGAAAGAAGATTAAGAGAAAACTAAACACATAATACTTCGCAGCTTCTGTTTCCGAATCGTTTAGGATTAACTTAAATTAAGATACGTTTTTTTTGCAGCGGAAGATTCCAGTACGCCAAATGAGATTCCCTGTTAATCATTTGGTAGCGAAGCTGGCGAAAGGAATTCGCAAATATAATTTGAGCAGTTAATGTGGCTATGTTTAATGAGGGGTGGGCTTTAGGTGTTGGTATGTCGGCTCGAACAGCGGAACGTTTTATTAAAGCTGCCCTGTAATACTCTTGCTGCGTGTTTTACAGTACTGGCGTTTCAGGGCGTCCTTGGGCTGGCGGGCGCCCATCATGGCAAGCCAGCCACCGAAGAAGGCGTTAGCCTTCGATGTCGTTGTCCCTGAGGGGGCAAGTCCCGAAGACGTCGTTGACGCGACGTCTTCAATAGTAGGAATCGAAGAAGTATACTGCGTTCAACACTTCGGAGGCCGTAACTACCAAGTTACCGTCAACAGTGAAGCCGCTCTGGCTCAAATTGTGCACGCGTCGCACCTCAACATCCGAGGAGAACGCGTCGCCATTGTGCCCCTGGGCCCTCAAGTAACGCAGGTCACCGTTCTCTTTCTGCCGTGCCGCATCCCCAGTGAGGCCCTCGCCCAGGCGTTGTCTCCTTACGGAAAGGTTCTCCACATTACCAGAGGACTTATGGGGTCGCGCCCGACAGTGACCACTGGGACGCGGTACGTACGCATGGAAATGAAATCGTCGTCCCCTGTGCCAAACTACCTTAGGGTGGCAGGTCACCGAGTGACCGGTGACTACAAAGGTATTCAGCACGTGTGTCGACGTTGTGGAGAAAGTGACTTCAGGATGAACTGCACCCCGCCGTTTTGCGGGTGGTGCGGCACCTATGGCCACGACGGAAAGGGCTGCTCCCTTCCGTGCCGTCGTTGTGGAGACCCCCATGCCACCGTCGCCTGCACTATCCGAAGATCGTGTTCAGAGGCAGCCTCTAAGGACTTCCCGCCGCTTCAACCCGAGACGCCAGCTTCGGACAAAGGCGAGGTCCCACCGACACCTGTCCCAGGCCCTGCCCAAGATCAAAACACACAGGACGCGACGCCAAATCCAACGCCCGCTGCGTCCCCGGTTAGCCCAGACCCGGCCAGCGCTTCCACGGCCGATGATCAGGTGTGCGTCTCGCGCCCACCGGTCATCACCATCGAACGACATGCCGGCACCTCGCTCCACAGCGTATCTGCTGGGCGGACAGACGCCGACGACAGCGTCACGTCCGACACTAGTCACGCGGCCTCCTCATCGTCTGCGAATCCTCCTACCATCGAGGAGTCTCCGTCTACAGACGACAGCGTGAATGTCCAACGCTAGTCACGCGGCGTCCTCATCGTCTGCGATTCCTCCTACCATTGAGGAGTCTCCGTCTACAGATGACGGAACCGTCCACATTGAAGACTCAGACAGCTCTCCAAGTGAGACGCCCCTACAAATTGACGAAGACGCTACTCCCAGCGACGTCAGTCGGGAAAGTGTCGACGTTCTAGTGCCCCCCTCCGTTCGAAGTTGCAGCATCAAGCGTCACTGAGTTTCCAGCAGCGACTCAGAAACCCATAGCCGTGACAGAAGTCCCTTGCGGACGCCAACGCGACCCCGGAAGCCCCGCGCCTTCGGTGCGTCGCCCGGCCGCAAGAAATGACTGAACCACTTGCGGGGCGCGTTCACCCGTTCCCGCGCCCATTGAAGGTACTTCTGCCTTTCCGTCCCTTACTCTGTATCCTTATCTTCTCTTTCATCATGGCTCTCACTTTAAAAGTCATTACATTTAGCGTTCATGGTTTTCGCAACCCTAAAAAACAGGCTGAAATTATAAATTTTGCGCGTTCAACATCTTGTGACGTACTTTTTCTGCAGGAAACTAACTTTTTCAAGCTCTCAGATGTTCTGACATTCAAACGCGCATTTAACATTGATTGTTACTTTTCGTTCGCTAGCGCGCGTTCGACCGGCGTCGGAGTTATTGTTTTTAACCGCAGCCTTCTGCGTGACCACCATGTCGCTTTCGATGCTTTTGGACACGTGCTGGCGTTCGACTGCACGTTTTTTTCTTTGCGCATCAGATTTGTTGGCGTCTATGGGCCAGCGGTGTCCGCAAACTCTGCCGAATTTTTTCGCTCCCTTGACACTTACGTTTTAAATTCTTGACATTTGGTACTTTTAGGAGATTTCAACTGTGTCTTAGACTCCCACACTGACGTCCGAGGTCCAGGTCGCGTCTGGTCTAACTGGAATGCCAAAGAACTTGAGCGTCTCGTAAAACAGTTGTCACTGACAGATGTATATGACCGTACGTATGGCGGGAGGTATATTTATAGTTGGCGTCGCGCGACGTCGAGCAGTCGACTTGATCGAGCATATGTATCCCCCGGCCTCATGGCCTTTGTACGCAATGTTGAGGTGCTGTCACTACCACCTACGCCCGTGTATATAAGTGCTCCGTATCACGTAAGATTACTTGCCTACACATCACTTGTACGACCTAAGTTAGAATATGCGTCCGCTATTTGGGATCCGCATCAAGCATATCTCATCAACGCAATAGAATCAGTTCAGAACCGTGCAGCTCGCTTCATTCATTCTTCGTATTCATACGACATCAGCGTTACGTCACTAAAAGCATTATCCAATCTTCCATCGCTCGCTGTGCGTCGGCGCA
Source organism: Rhipicephalus sanguineus (assembly GCF_013339695.2). NCBI lineage: Eukaryota > Metazoa > Arthropoda > Arachnida > Ixodida > Ixodidae > Rhipicephalus > Rhipicephalus sanguineus. Next base: position 100,507,492 of record NC_051185.1, on the reverse strand, counting down.
TTTCTTCACTTTGTCTCTACCATAAATTCTTTCACAGTTCCCATCTGCATGAACCATGTTACATCAAACCCGCAGCGCGTATATCGCTCAGGACAAGCCACCCACTGCAGGTTTCACTAATGCGTGCTCGAACATCAACATTTTCAGCATCATTTTTTCTCCGCACGGCAAAAGACTGGAACGACCTCCCTCCTGCCATTGTCAACATAACATGCCCATCTTTATTTGCACAACACGTGACTGACCATATTCTGTCAAGTAGCCTCCGAGTATGATTTTGTTTTCAATAAAGTTTAAGTGCGTTAATTTATATGTATGTTTCGTAAAAATACGAAGAAATGTACAAAATTGTAACCCATGTATTACTTAATATATTTGTTATGTGAACATGTTTATCCCACCCCTTATGTAATACCCCCCCGGGGGTCTTTAAGGAAAATAAACTGACTGACTGACTGACTGACCGCCCGGTTGCGCTGACCTTACACCTGCCTGCGGAAACGCCGGCGGTTCAGAGGCCATGGCGTCTGGATTGCCGCGTCCTTCAAGACTTTCAGACGGCCCAAGGTTTGTCCCGAGCACTACGCGCATCACTTATTGACCCAAATCTCTCTGACTGGGATCATCCGAAAGAAAAAATGCGTCACCATTGCAGTGCGTAGGGTAGGACACTTCGCGCTCGTGTGACGCAGGACGCCAACGTTTTAATGCAGAAAATCCGCATTGCCCACCGGGATCCATGCCCCTCTCCCGTCATGCGTGCATGGCAAGCAGAGCTAGTACACAGATACCAGCGTATCATGCGCACCTCTTCACTCTCAGCGGCAGCTTGGCGCTGTAGACGTGCGCCATGTGCACACCCTGACGTCCTCCGGTATGCACGCCGGGCGCTCATCCGTCCGTGCGGCTGGCCTGCTCACACGCTACGCCCTATGACTCCTGCCGCTACAGGCTCACGCGACTTCCAGGCTTTCACGCGCCACTGAATTTTTGGCTCAGTCAGCTACTAGCGTAAGTTCTGCCGCAGGGGGTTCTTTGCACTCCCTCCTACAAGATTTACCCCGTTACTCTAACGCGGATTCTGACACTCTCCTATCGCCACCATCGGATTCTGAAATCAAAGATGCCTTAAATGCAATGAAAAAGGGTTCGGCCCCTGGACCCGATAGCCTCCCCGTCGAGTTCTACATCGAGTTTTGGCCCATTATTGGCCCATTTATGTCACGTGTCATCAGGCGCTGCTTCCACGATCTTTCCCTCCTGCACTCTTTCCGTAGCGGCCGTATCACACTGATACCCAGGAAAGACTCCCAATCCATGCGACCCGAAGATTGGCGCCCCATAACCCTTCTCAATGCGGATTACAAACTCCTCGCTAACATTCTGGTACGCCGCATCAGTCCGTCTCTTCCGTCGCTAATAGCTTCCCACCAAGTCTGTTCCATTCCAGGCCGCGACATTCATAGTCATACCTGGCTCACGCGTGACATAATACAGAACACCACTGGGCGATGCGCCCAGGGGTTACTGGTTTCCTAAGATCAGGAAAAAGCTTTTGACTTCGTTGAACATACCTACTTGTTCAACGTCTTACAATCATTCGGTTTTCCTGACAAGTTCATTCGCCGCATCCATGCTATGTACGCTAACTCCGGGAGTACCCATTTCCTAGATTTGCGCGAGAGCCGCCCATTCCAGGTTACACGAGGAGTCCGTCAGGGTTTTCCTCTCTCCCACGTATTATTCGTCCTTGCCTTAGAGCCCTTTTTAAAGGCTATCGAACGAGATCCACAGATTCGTGGCTTACCCTTTCCTGGCCGCACTGAAGTTAAAGTAACTGCCTATGCCGATGATATTACTCTGTACATACACAACGAACAGTCACTGCAGCACGTCCTGAATGCCTTTTCCCATTTCGGTGGGCTTTTCGGTGCTCGTTTAAACTTGTCAAAAAGTCAGTATTTCTTCATTGGAAACCCTGCCGGACGTATTAACATCACGTTGCCTTTGCAATGGTCCCCCACCATGGAGATACTAGGTGTCACTTATAATGCTTTCCGTATACACGAAAATATCTGGGCATCTGTTCCACAATCTCTAACAGAAAGCATAGACGCTGCTAAGCACTTGGATTTTCCCCTTTTAGAACGTCGGTACTTGTCGCAATCGGTTTACCTCGGCAAATTCTGGTACTTATGCCACACCGTCAAACCCCCGTTCCGCGTTTCACAGAAAGTTCAGCGTTTAATCACCTCGTTCTTTTGGTCTGGTGGTACGGAATTATTATCGCGCCCCACGTTAGCGCAACCGCGCAGCCGAGGAGGCTTCGCGTTCCCCGACGTGGCCGTTACGGCTTCCATCCTGTCCCTCCGAACTTTATTGCACGTTTTAAATAATGATGGTACGCATGCGCAGACACTCGCGCGTTACCACCTGGGCCCATCCCTACGTGTCCTAGTGCCCGCTGGTCGTTTCAACTGTGGTCCGCAGTCCTCTCATTTACCGACTGTGTATCATGCCCTCCTAGCCTTCCACCGCCGTCTAGAGACTACATGCCCCGAGATCGATGTAGCCGAAGCGAAAGTAGTGGACGCAATGGCCGCCCTAGTGCAGCCTTTAGTACCCCGACACCGGCAAGCGGTAATGAGTCGCCCGTGGAAGCACATGACCGCAGCGGCGTTGCCGGGTCACCTTCCTGACTTCGTTTGGCGATGGGGCTGGGGCTTGCTCCCCACTCGAGATCGGCTGCAACGATGGCAGGTGGTACGCACCTCCACCTTCCCGAACTGCGTCATGGTTGAGACCAACCGGCATGCGACGATCGAATGCGTGGTCGCCCGACTTTTTTGGCATACGGTCCATGCTGGGTTTCGTGGACAGGGTGTCCGAGGGTTCGTGTCCGGCGGCGGGTTCCGACGAGGGCGCTTCGCGGCACTCTTACTAGTTGCCGGCCTGTTCAGCCTTTGGCGCAATCGCTGCGAAGTCGTCGCTGGGAATTGCCGTCTACGTGCTTTATGGCCGATATTGGGGCGCATGAGGCGTGAGATCCTCGCGTTCCTCTCTGGGAAGCTTTTCTTCTTGGGGGAGCGCGAGTTTCTGCGCCATTGGTCATGCCCTTTTGTCGGCGTTGAGCGTGATCGAGTCCAACTTATTTTTCGGCCGACATGATGCTAGGCCGCACCGTCGGTTCGGAGTTTATGTGCTTGTCTTCTCGCCCTTTTGATCTGTGTTCGCCACCTTGATATCTCATGCCCTAGTGAATCTACCACCACGTTGATGTACACGATGGAAGAGTATGTTCACCCACCCATTTACCCTTTTACCCTATTCCCTATTGTGTCAATTGTGAGGTATGTTCGTTTGTTGTTATGTTGATCAGACTTCTGCTGTTCGCCCTATGTGAAAGTGTTAGTTTTTGTGATGTACAGTTGTGAATATGTGAATGTATCCCTGAACATTGATATGTCACGCAGGATGTATGCCCTGTACATAGTGTGAATAATTTTTTTTCTAAGCAGGAATTATGGACACCTGCAGACAGCTGTCACGCACGGGGTACGCGGTACATTGAATGGTTCACCGTATTAAAGCCGCTCGTCTTTCTTGGGGAACCTAAATGCAGAAACTTTGGTCCGTCTGTCACCCGATTCAGCCACCCGGACAAAATTAACCACTTGCGGAACGCCCAGCCATCGTGAACTAGTACCGCCATTGATACTTGTGAACATTGTAGATCAAAAACCAAATGTTACGCATATCTGAGGCGCAACATGAATACACAAGTATTAGGTGGTGTGTTCTTGCACCAGAAATACATAGATACGTAATTCTAAAAACCCTAGTGTTTCTTAGGCTGCGTGGAAAATGCTAGTGTTTTTGGGCTGCGCTGGAAATGCGACGCTTTGAGGCAGATGCGGCGATTCAACATTGAGGACGAGGACTCATGTAGTACGGCCGGCAGGCGACTATCGTCTTTCGACAACATTTGCAGCGAAGCATGCAGATACGCGGCCAATTTTTAGATGCGAAGCATCTTATGGCGGAGTTCATTCTGGTGGTGGTGGTGGTGTGCGGCGTGACCACCCTTACTGCGCATGCGAGGGCCCTATTCCTACACCTCCACTCCCATTTATCTCTCCTTTTCCCTATCCACCCCTTTCCTACCCCCTCTCCACCTTCCCTCTCTCACGCCATTTCCACTTTCCCTCTCCACTTCCCCTTTCCGCTTTCCCTCTCCACTCCCCCTTACCCCTCTCCACTCCTCTCGCTTTCCCCTCTCCAGTTACCCTCTCTACTCACTGTTACCCTCTCCACTCTCCCTTTCTACTTTCTCTGTCCACTTTTCCTCTCCACTCCCCCTCTCCACTTTCCCTCTCCACTCCCCGTCTGAAACGCGGTCTCGACATGCCGAAACGTTGCTTCTCATCGCCCCATGGTCCCCTTTAATGGGAGGTGGTGTGAGGTTTTTTAACTGCCATGCAGTCATCGACCGAAGTCAAACAGCGTCCATCCTTGACCACGCAGTTTCAAGTAAAACAGCCGCGGAGCTTCGTCGCACGAGGCCATGGCTGCGGCCGGGCTCACCCTGTCGCGTGTACAGCGTCGACAGACCGAGTCCATCCACTTCTGCCACTGCATGAACGTGCAAACTGCGCCATGGGCGACAGCGTCCCTCTCCGTCGGTCAAGGTCCTGCGCACTTGTTCT
>NC_051185.1:100450960-100502686 GCF_013339695.2 Rhipicephalus sanguineus | reverse complement strand
TAGTTGCTGATCGCCATCGATTACGCCTTCAAGGTTTGCAGGTTTTCAGTGCCGACGGAAATAATGACGCTGGAGCGTGGCGGAACGGTCACCTGCTCTTCTATCACATTCAGTGCATGGTTCCCTGGCGTCGGGTGGGGCGGGAGCGCTTTGTCTGAGGTTTAGTGTTATCGACTCAGACCTCAGGGCGATAACGGCGCCGTGGTCACTTAGGAAGTCCATTCCGAGTATCACATCCCTGGAGCAGTTTTGTAGGATTACAAAGCTCGCAGGATAAGTGTGGTTATTGATGGTGACTCTCGCCGTGCAGACACCAATCGGTGTTATCAGGTGGCCTCCAGCTGTCCGGATTTCGGGTCCACTCAAGCGGTCTTTACTTTCTTCAGCTTGGTGGCGAATGGCCCACTAACCGACGGAATAGTCGGCTCCGGTGTCGACGAGAGCTGTGATGCTGTGGCCGTCGATAAGGACATCGAGGTCGCTAGTTCGTCGTCTTGCGTTGCGGTTAGGTCGTGGCGTCGGATCACGGCTTCGTCGATTTGTCCCGCTGTTTCTACGTTGCGTCGTCAGGTTTTCTTCGGGCCGCGAAGTTTCGTCGCGAGGGCTCCGTCCGGTTTGCGTCGTGTTCTGAAGGTGTCGTCGCGTTGTCATCGTCGGCGGCCGCGGAGGATCTTCGGCATTTCGTCGTACAGCAACCGCACCTCCATCGGCTGCTGCCGTTAGTTTCCCGGATACGGGCTAGGCGACCGGCCCCGGTTTGGGCCAGTGTACTGCCGGCGGCGCGGTGATATGTAGCGGCCGGGCGACGGCGAGCGGGAAGCTCGTCGTTCTTCCCACTGTGTTCCGGTGAGGTAGTCGTCGATGTCGCGAGGCCGTTCGCCTGGCTGCGGGCGCGGCGCGTTAACGGCGAATCCGCGTAGCCCCATCTGTCGATACTGGCATCGGCGGTATGTGTGGCCGGCTTCCCCGCAGTGATAGCAGAGCGGCCGGTTGTCAGGGGCACGCCAAACGTCGGTCTTTCGGGGGGCGCAGCGTTGTCCTGTCGGCGGGCGGTATGGCGTCGGTGGTGGTGGCGGCGGTGCCTGGCGGCGGAACTGCTGCGGCGACGCGGCGTCTTGACGTGGGCGAGGAGGTGGGGCGTTGCGTCGGGCTGCAGCAGCATAGCTCATGGCTTCCGGCTGAGCCTGCGGTGCTTCGGGAATTCCAAGCGATTGCCGGACTTCCTCGCGGACAACGTCGGCGATTGAATGCACTTGATGCTGCGGCAAAGGTAACAGTTTGCGCAGCTCTTCCCGCACGATCGCTCTGATGGTGTCACGCAGGTCATCAGACTGCAGCGCCTGAACCTCCCCGTAGGTCGTCGTAGGAATGCGGCGGTTGTACTGCCTAGTGCGGATTTCTAGTGCCTTTTTCGATTGTGGTGGCCTCTGAAAGGAATTCCGAGACCGTCTTCGGCGGGTTGCGCACAAGTCCGGCGAAGGGTTCTTCCTTCACTCCCCGCATCAGGAAGCGAACTTTCTTTTCTTCGGACATGGCTGGATCGGCATGGCGGAATAGTCGAGTCATTTCTTCGGTGTACAGTCCGACGTTTTCATTGGGGAGCTGTACACGGGTCTCGAGAAGGGTTTCAGCCCTTTCTTTCCGGATGACGCTCGTGAAGGTGTTGAGAAATCCGGTGCGGAAGAGGTCCCATGATGTTAGCGTGGACTCTCGATTCTCGAACCAGGTCCTTGCGCCATCTTGAAGGGCGAAGTAGACATGGCGTAGCTTCTCGTCGCAGTCCCAGTTGTTGAACGTGGAGACTCGGTCGTATGCCTCCAGCCAGCTTTCTGGATCCTCGCATGGTGATCCGCGGAATGTCGGCGGCTCCCTCGGTTGATGCATGACGACCGTTGTAGGCGCCACAGCGGTTGTCATTGTGGCTGTTGTCTTCTTCGTTGTGATCCTGGTCTTGTCCGGTAGGGGTCCGTATTGTGGGGGTAGTCCTTCCAGTCTGCGGCTGGCTCGACTGCCGCTGATGGTGTCGGTGTCTTCTTCGCGACGTGGGCTGGGTTCAAGGCTTGTCGGGGGCGTCCGGAACATGAACGAGCAGCACCTCCACCAGATGTCACGTGGTCGTGACGTCGACGAAGAAAGCAGTCGGCGTTTGCAGAATGAAACTGTTTATTTGGCCGAACTTGTGGCCGGGAAAATGAGAACTAGCACTACAGCAATGCACGCTGTACAATGATAGCGGCGAACAGGGCGTCGTCCGTCGATCAACTCGCAAGCGGCGAAGTGCGTCGGCTTTTATACAGGTGCTATCGAACTTTCCAGCGATATCGCTGTTGGCGGCGTTATCTCTCGACAAAGCTGGAACATTCTCGTGCGGCGCGCAATCTTAACGGATTGTTCCAAAACAATCGCGAAGCTTCCTACACATCACGGCGAGGCCTGCGCAGCGCATTGCCCACAGTCTTTGTGGGTGAAGCTTCAACTCATGAAATATAAGACTTGCGGCAATAGATAGATAGATAGATAGATAGATAGATAGATAGATAGATAGATAGATAGATAGATAGATAGATAGATAGATAGATAGATAGATATGCTCAAAGTGCGTTGGGTTCGCTAAGAAATACTTGGCACTAAAAATTTCGATTAACTAATCGAGTTGCGTTCTATTCGATTTGGTGCTCGAATAGAATACTGAACATTAGTCATACCGAAAAATTCGGCAGATGCCACGACCGTGGGAGTCCATATCATGCGAAGCATGCGGCGGGAAGGTGACTGTTGCATAATTTTGTTTACTCAGCGAAACGCTCAAAGTGCCACGGTTCGCTAAGAAATGCTTCGCATTTAAAAACTCACAGGGTGCCTTATGCATTCACCACAGACGACTCCAAGCCGAAAGCCATCTTCTCCTCAGTCGACGTGTTCATCCTGCCCGGCACCCTAGCGTCGTTTTGCATTGGCTCCAGTATCGGAGGTACACCACGTGGTTTTGCATTGCCGCCGTGATCTGCCCACTTTTGACATGAATATGATCTTTTTTTTTCATCGCTCGTCCCCGACGCCGCGGGACGCCGACGCTGACAGTCAAATTTCGCGTTTGATGATGCCTTTAAGGTTTTCGCCTTAATAGCAGTGAAGCTGTTGATGACAGGCTTTGGTTGTAATCAGACCCGAGAAAATATCATAATCAAAATACGGCACGCGCTGTCTTCGTTCTCTTCTTCATCTTCTTCTTCGTTGACACAACACGTGCGCCGAATTGTCCGGTGCACACTTATGATATCTTTGATCGGTGAGAGAACGAGTACAAAGAGAGCGAGAAAGAAAGAGAGAGCGAACGACAGGCATTCTTGGCAAAAAAAAATGTCACCCGCATCTTCCCACGGGGGGAACTCGAGTAAATGCGTCGCAGAGTGGTGGGTGTATCGCGTGAATGTTGCGTAATTGGGTTTCACAGAAGCGTCGCGCAGTCCGACTGATGGATCCTCTGCTCGACGTTCACGAACGGTTGCTGCTTCTCGAGCACGACGTTCAGGATCCACAGCCCGTCGTTGCCGTTTCGCAGCTGCTTGTCGTTCCCCGAGTGAAGGATCCGCAGCCCGTCGTTGCCGTCTCGCAGCAGCTTCTCGTGCACGAAGTTCTGGATCCGCAGCTCGCTTCAAACGCTTGCGTTCTGCGTCGTATGCTCGTCTTTTCGCAGCCTTGTCTTCTGCGTTGCTTGCTGTTGTTGACGCCGACGACAGTGAGGGTGAGGTAACGTTGCCTTCAACGAGTGGTGGGACGCTGATTGAAGGTACTGTTGCTTCCATCGCATCTACTCGAGTCAAGCAAGTCGTCAAGTCAAGCGAAAGCCAAGTAAAGACGCCCTTGACTGAATTCCGAACGTGCTCCGCCGCAGGGCTGGGCAGTATCGCGATACAAGAGTATCGCGATAGTATTTCAGAGATACTTTTGAGTATCTATATTTCTGTATCGGGATACATTTGAAAAATGTATTTGTATCTCAGTAGTGAAATACATTTACGATGTATCGCCTGTATCGCGATACTATGCAGGGCACGGGTATTTCGTTACATTGTTTTTTGTGTCGGAAATAGTTGAGGCGTGTTTTCAATAAGGGAATGTTTTTTTTTTCTTTTTTGTGACAAGACAAGCAAAGGCGCGCCGCCGGTCGCCGACAGATAGGGCGGCGATGGTTTCTTCTCAAGCACAGAATAGTCCATGTGGTAAAGCGCGCGACGCCGCAGACGGCAAAATCGCGGGGGCAGTGTTGTCGGCCTCTGTCGATGAAAGTCGCTGTCTCTCAAGGCCAGTGCAGCACGCCTAAATTTTTTCGGGTGGCAAGCGATTACTTCGCGACCCCCTGCGCGGATACCGCCTTGGAACAGGCTTTGCAATGCTTAGCGTGCCTTCAGTTCTCAAAGCGGCGGCACTTCCAAAAGCAGTTTCCGTAGTCGCGGCGGAAGTGACTAGAAGATGGCTATCTTTGACGCGCTTTCAGCCACCTCTCCAATGTCAGGGTGCGTTCCTAATTGATTACATGCGTAAAACGGCCTTTTGTGGTAGCAGGCTCCCTCACCGCCGGAGCCGACTTCGCCTGTTGCGGCTTTCTGAAATGGGTGCTGGTAGCGTCGGTGGTGGTGACAGCTTCATTGAAGCCGACAGGATCAGACGGCTGAGGATTCCGGAAATGGGGACAGACTTCGGATTCTGAACAGTCAGAACAACCCAAGTGAGGGCGGAAGTGTTTCGGTATCTAGATGACCCGAGAAGAGATATCGCCACGCTGCAGGGCAATACGGCTATGAAGGCGGTATTTATTCCCTATAACACGAATTTGTGCTCGCCTTCAGCGGTAGACAGACTTTTTTTCTTTCGTAAGTCCTGTGCTGAGGCTGAACCGACGCTGTTAGAAGACAGCCTATTTGGGAAGCCTACACGGCAACCTTCTCAGCAAAGCAGATCTTCAAAATAAATGTGTGCTTTTTCTCAATCAACTGGTGTTCATTAGTGATTCGAGTTATTTGCTTCAAGTGTGCTATGTCTAGCATAGCTTAGTTTGTTCGCCAAGTATGTCGATTTCGGTGTCCAATCCTTGTTACTGTTTCTGTGAAATAGTGTATTTTTATTCCAATTGATACTTGTAATTATGTCATTATTACTAATTATGTACTTTGTCCACCCCCCTCCCCTGCAATGTCTTAATGGCGCTGAGGGTACTGTCATAAATAAATAAATGAACTGAACGTTTCGAGCGCTGTAACCTTAATTACAACATTATGCTGCACTAATAAGTGTCCTTTGCGTAATATGAGCATCCTTGAAATAAAAAAAGTATTCCAATATCTGTATCGCTGTAGCTGTATTCCGGAATACTTTTTTCGTCTTATTGCAAAAGTATCTCCGAAATATCCCGTTACGTTAAAGGCAAATGTATCTCAGTATCTGTATTTTAGGCTTCCAGTTCATGTATTTCGATATCTGTATTCCGGAATACTCTTCTGAGTATCTCTGCCCAGCCCTGCTCCGCCGCTTTTATACACACCGCCCGCGTTCGATCGAGAGGAGGAAGGGACGGAGAGGAGGGAGGAAGGGAGAGGAGAGGCCTGCTGCCGGGACGACGCGAGCCGAGCATGCGAGGGAGGGAGAGGAGAGGCTTGCTACCAGCACGAGACGAGCCGAGCATGCGCAGTGGGGGTGTGGACGGCGGCCGACGCCGCAGGTGCGACTAAGAAATGCTCCGCATTTAAAAGTTTCGTGACGAGGTGGGATTCGAATCCGCGTAACTATGATCCGAAGGCGAGCATCGTAACCACTCCGCTGTCCAGGCACGCTAGCAGAGCCTGACATAGCCTTGTATAGTATATATATATATATATATATATATATATATATATATATATATATATATAGGAAAGCAGATGATTTTTTCAAGGGCTCGTTTATCTTTGTTAGACACAATATTAATGAGAACTAACAGACAATAACGCCAAGGAAAGTACAGGGGGTGTTATCTGTAGTATTTAGAATATAATTGTGAAGAAAGTAAAGTGGACGAAAAGATGACTTGCCGCCGGCAGGGACCGAACCTGCGACCTTCGAATAACGCGTCCGATGCTCTACCACTGAGCTACGGCGGCGGTCATCCTCCCGTCCGCTTTCTGGGGTATATATGTTGATTTAAACCTAGGAGTGTTAGTCAGCGCCAATCGCAGCCATGGCGGCGAGTGTGGAACACTCTTTTTTTTGCCTGTTGGCGTCACGTAGCACGCGATCTTTTTACGAGTTGGCAGCTGACCAATAATCCCTCGCATACTACCTGAAGGCATTAAGTCTGCCAGGACGAGACCCTCGTTATGAATGAAGGAAAGCAGATGATTTTTTCAAGGGCTCGTTTATCTTTGTTAGACACAATATTAATGAGAACTAACAGACAATAACGCCAAGGAAAGTACAGGGGGTGTTATCTGTAGTATTTAGAATATAATTGTGAAGAAAGTAAAGTGGACGAAAAGATGACTTGCCGCCGGCAGGGACCGAACCTGCGACCTTCGAATAACGCGTCCGATGCTCTACCACTGAGCTACGGCGGCGGTCATCCTCCCGTCCGCTTTCTGGGGTATATATGTTGATTTAAACCTAGGAGTGTTAGTCAGCGCCAATCGCAGCCATGGCGGCGAGTGTGGAACACTCTTTTTTTTTTGCCTGTTGGCGTCACGTAGCACGCGATCTTTTTACGAGTTGGCAGCTGACCAATAATCCCTCGCATACTACCTGAAGGCATTAAGTCTGCCAGGACGAGACCCTCGTTATGAATGAAGGAAAGCAGATGATTTTTTCAAGGGCTCGTTTATCTTTGTTAGACACAATATTAATGAGAACTAACAGACAATAACGCCAAGGAAAGTACAGGGGGTGTTATCTGTAGTATTTAGAATATAATTGTGAAGAAAGTAAAGTGGACGAAAAGATGACTTGCCGCCGGCAGGGACCGAACCTGCGACCTTCGAATAACGCGTCCGATGCTCTACCACTGAGCTACGGCGGCGGTCATCCTCCCGTCCGCTTTCTGGGGTATATATGTTGATTTAAACCTAGGAGTGTTAGTCAGCGCCAATCGCAGCCATGGCGGCGAGTGTGGAACACTCTTTTTTTTTGCCTGTTGGCGTCACGTAGCACGCGATCTTTTTACGAGTTGGCAGCTGACCAATAATCCCTCGCATACTACCTGAAGGCATTAAGTCTGCCAGGACGAGACCCTCGTTATGAATGAAGGAAAGCAGATGATTTTTCAAGGGCTCGTTTATCTTTGTTAGACACAATATTAATGAGAACTAACAGACAATAACGCCAAGGAAAGTACAGGGGGTGTTATCTGTAGTATTTAGAATATAATTGTGAAGAAAGTAAAGTGGACGAAAAGATGACTTGCCGCCGGCAGGGACCGAACCTGCGACCTTCGAATAACGCGTCCGATGCTCTACCACTGAGCTACGGCGGCGGTCATCCTCCCGTCCGCTTTCTGGGGTATATATGTTGATTTAAACCTAGGAGTGTTAGTCAGCGCCAATCGCAGCCATGGCGGCGAGTGTGGAACACTCTTTTTTTTTTTGCCTGTTGGCGTCACGTAGCACGCGATCTTGAAAAAATCATCTGCTTTCCTTCATTCATAACGAGGGTCTCGTCCTGGCAGACGTAATGCCTTCAGGTAGTATGCGAGGGATTATTGGTCAGCTGCCAACTCGTAAAAAGATCGCGTGCTACGTGACGCCAACAGGCAAAAAAAAGAGTGTTCCACACTCGCCGCCATGGCTGCGATTGGCGCTGACTAACACTCCTAGGTTTAAATCAACATATATACCCCAGAAAGCGGACGGGAGGATGACCGCCGCCGTAGCTCAGTGGTAGAGCATCGGACGCGTTATTCGAAGGTCGCAGGTTCGGTCCCTGCCGGCGGCAAGTCATCTTTTCGTCCTCTTTACTTTCTTCACAATTATATTCTAAATACTACAGATAACACCCCCTGTACTTTCCTTGGCGTTATTGTCTGTTAGTTCTCATTAATATTGTGTCTAACAAAGATAAACGAGCCCTTGAAAAAATCATCTGCTTTCCTTCATTCATAACGAGGGTCTCGTCCTGGCAGACTTAATGCCTTCAGGTAGTATGCGAGGGATTATTGGTCAGCTGCCAACTCGTAAAAAGATCGCGTGCTACGTGACGCCAACAGGCAAAAAAAAAAGAGTGTTCCACACTCGCCGCCATGGCTGCGATTGGCGCTGACTAACACTCCTAGGTTTAAATCAACATATATACCCAGAAAGCGGACGGGAGGATGACCGCCGCCGTAGCTCAGTGGTAGAGCATCGGACGCGTTATTCGAAGGTCGCAGGTTCGGTCCCTGCCGGCGGCAAGTCATCTTTTCGTCCACTTTACTTTCTTCACAATTATATTCTAAATACTACAGATAACACCCCCTGTACTTTCCTTGGCGTTATTGTCTGTTAGTTCTCATTAATATTGTGTCTAACAAAGATAAACGAGCCCTTGAAAAAATCATCTGCTTTCCTTCATTCATAACGAGGGTCTCGTCCTGGCAGACTTAATGCCTTCAGGTAGTATGCGAGGGATTATTGGTCAGCTGCCAACTCCTAAAAGATCGCGTGCTACGTGACGCCAACAGGCAAAAAAAAGAGTGTTCCACACTCGCCGCCATGGCTGCGATTGGCGCTGACTAACACTCCTAGGTTTAAATCAACATATATACCCCAGAAAGCGGACGGGAGGATGACCGCCGCCGTAGCTCAGTGGTAGAGCATCGGACGCGTTATTCGAAGGTCGCAGGTTCGGTCCCTGCCGGCGGCAAGTCATCTTTTCGTCCACTTTACTTTCTTCACAATTATATTCTAAATACTACAGATAACACCCCCTGTACTTTCCTTGGCGTTATTGTCTGTTAGTTCTCATTAATATTGTGTCTAACAAAGATAAACGAGCCCTTGAAAAAATCATCTGCTTTCCTTCATTCATAACGAGGGTCTCGTCCTGGCAGACTTAATGCCTTCAGGTAGTATGCGAGGGATTATTGGTCAGCTGCCAACTCGTAAAAAGATCGCGTGCTACGTGACGCCAACAGGCAAAAAAAAAAGTGTTCCACACTCGCCGCCATGGCTGCGATTGGCGCTGACTAACACTCCTAGGTTTAAATCAACATATATACCCCAGAAAGCGGACGGGAGGATGACCGCCGCCGTAGCTCAGTGGTAGAGCATCGGACGCGTTATTCGAAGGTCGCAGGTTCGGTCCCTGCCGGCGGCAAGTCATCTTTTCGTCCACTTTACTTTCTTCACAATTATATTCTAAATACTACAGATAACACCCCCTGTACTTTCCTTGGCGTTGTTGTCTGTTAGTTCTCATTAATATTGTGTCTAACAAAGATAAACGAGCCCTTGAAAAAATCATCTGCTTTCCTTCATTCATAACGAGGGTCTCGTCCTGGCAGACTTAATGCCTTCAGGTAGTATGCGAGGGATTATTGGTCAGCTGCCAACTCGTAAAAAGATCGCGTGCTACGTGACGCCAACAGGCAAAAAAAGAGTGTTCCACACTCGCCGCCATGGCTGCGATTGGCGCTGACTAACACTCCTAGGTTTAAATCAACATATATACCCCAGAAAGCGGACGGGAGGATGACCGCCGCCGTAGCTCAGTGGTAGAGCATCGGACGCGTTATTCGAAGGTCGCAGGTTCGGTCCCTGCCGGCGGCAAGTCATCTTTTCGTCCACTTTACTTTCTTCACAATTATATTCTAAATACTACAGATAACACCCCCTGTACTTTCCTTGGCGTTATTGTCTGTTAGTTCTCATTATATATATATATATATATATATATATATATATATATATATATATCAAGGGGGTGAAAAAAAGGAAAGAGAGGATGAAGGTGAGAGATGTGAGGGCGAGGAGGAGGGCAAACAGGAGCGGAGAGAGTAAAGCATATCTTTGAAAGAAAAACAGAAATAGAAAAGAAAGAAACGGAAGAAAGGGAAAGAAAGGGACAAACTGAGAGAATCAAAGAAAGATAGAGAAGGAAGTGGAGAGAGAGGAAATGAGGTACAACGATAGAGGAAGCGAGAAAAGAAAGGAGGAAAGACAGGAAGGGAGAGATTGAAAGACAGAAATACAATTAGAAAGAAAGAGAAGTGAACAAATATGTATAGAGACAGAGAAGAAAGGGAAGGAAAGCAGAAAGAGAAAGAGAGAGAGAGAGACAGAGAGCTAATCAAAGAAAGAAAGAGGATGTAGAAATAGTGTGAAAGAAAGAGAACTGAAAAAAACAGAGTGAGAGAGAATCAAATAAAGAGAGGGGAAGAAATAGAGAGAGAGAGAGAAAAGAGATAGAAAGAAAAATGTAGCGACAAATAGTGAGACAGAGAGGGGGGAAGAAATGGAAGTGATACAGAAAGAGAGGAAATCAAAGAAAAATAGAGAAAAGATAGAAAGAGGAAGCGAGAAATAGAGGGATAGACAGAGAAGAAGAAAGGGAAGGAATAAAAAAAAAAGATATTACGAGCCAGAAAGAGGAAGAATTAGACAGAGAAAAAAATAAATATAAAGGAAGAGGCAGAAAAGAACAGAAAAAAAGAGAGAAAGAGAAAGGAAGGAAAAAAAAGTCACAGTTTGGCCGCAAGGGCGAAGCAATGAATGCGATAACAACAAACTGCAGTGTCACCTGAAGAACGAGAAGCAGCTCAGTACTTGCAGCGCAAGACTGAAGCACAAAGAAGGCCGCCCGAAAAGAAAGCACAGGCGTGCACAGCGCAAGCGTGAACTAACTACTGTCGCAGTTGTTACGTCTTTGTGCTTGAGCAACGCGCTGCGAGTGTCGACAATGGAGAATCAGACGCTCTTAGATATTTGTTTTTCTTTTAAATTACGGCTCGTGGTTTAAACTATGGTGCGTGGTCCTGCCACACTGGGGCGTATGATGCAAGCTGTGCCCAAGGAGGATATTTTAATCCTGCTTGGTGTGCCCGTTGTTCATTGTTTTTTTTTCTTCCACATCACGAGTGGGTACAGAAAAGGGCTACTTTGTCGTTCGCATCTCAAGGACAATTTTCAAACTGAAAGAAATTTATGAGCGTTGCGTCTGCAAGTGTCGACAATGGAGAATCAGAGGCTCCTAGGCATTTCTTTTTTCTTTTAAACTGCGGCGCGTGAAGTGACCCCCTGCGTCTCTTGCCACACAAGGGCGCACGATGTAAAGTGTGCCCGGTGTTGTTTTTAAAGACGATAGTCTTTCTTGGGGAACTTAAACGCAGCAATTTTGGTCTGTCTTTCTGTCTTTCTGTTTGTCGGCACGTCCCTCGATTCAGCCACTCGGCCAAAGTTGAACCACTTGCCCAAGGGCCAGCCGTCTTGAACTGGTATGGCTGTTCATACTTGTGAACGTTGTCGATCAAAAAGTAAATATCATGCATATCTGAGGTGCAACATCACTAGGTAAGTATTAAGTGGCGTGTTCCTTTAAAAGAAAATGCATACATACGTAATTTTAAGGACCCTAGTTTCTTAAGCTGCGCTGAAAATGCAAAAGAATGGAAGCTTGAGCGAGTTGGTATGCGTTCATCTTTGTTGAAACAGCGCTCACTAGACGACGACGAAGTAAAAGAAGGCACACGACAGGCAGCGCCTGTCCTGTGCCTTCTTTTACTTCGTCGTCGTCTAGTGAGCGCTGTTTCAACAAAGCTGAAAATGCGACTGCGCTGAAATTTGCCTTCCTCCGTGCCCTTCGCACGAGCTCATTGTTGTGTTTCGGTTTCGGTTCTGTATTGCACTGTACGAATGCCATGGGTTGGTGTTGAAAAACTTTAGTTTTGAGAAGGCCAAGAAGGTGAAAAAAAATATTTAAAAAATGAAAAAGCAGCGTTGTGGGCGGCCTTCAGGCTGCCGGTTGTGGGCGCCGCTCTGGCGTTCCTGTTTTACCCAGGCGACGTGTAAATAAAAGAGTGTGTCGAGAGTACTCGTTGAGTGCGGACGTTTCTCTGCTTCAGCGCTTCGCGCCAAACCGTATTTTCGGGCTGGCTGGCGTCCCCGCCGTTCGCGTTGGTCACCGCCAGTCTTCGCCTGCTGCTGCGCCGGGACTACCAGCACGCAACACAGCACTCATGTTTCCCGACGTATTGCCAGATGGCGTCCATATCTCACACAGCGCCTCTTCTATCGTCTTTACACGACATTTGCAGCGAAGCACGCAGATACGCGGCCAATTTTTTTTTTTTCGTTCCACATCACGAGTGGGTACAGAAAAGGGTCACTTTGTCATGCCCGTATCAAGGGCAGTTTTCCAATTGAAAGAAAATTAGGGGTGTTGCGTGATAGAGAATACACAGAAGCTCCTCCGAGATTTGCTTATCACCAGCGGTAAACGGCGTATATAAATAGATCGCTGTTATTTCGCCGGCGCATGGATGGGGCATGGTTGAGTTGTCTAGTGCAGCGGCTTGGGGACCCAGGGTTCGGTGGTTTGAATCCGCGGTCGGGTGCTTCGGAATCTTTTCTTGTGCTTTAGTTTTCTTTGTGCATTTTAAATATATATATATATATATATATATATATATATATATATATATATATATATATATATATATATATATATATATATATATATATATATATATATATATATCCTTGACATGACAACGGTGACGGCAAAAATCAGCCGAGAGACTGCATATTCATCGAGAGTGTCCATATCATGGAGGAAAACGTTTCAGACATGCTTCGACTGAATATCATACGTCCTTCCTCGAGTACGTGGTCATCCCGAGTTGTTGTAGTGCAAGAGAAAGATGGAACAGTACGTTTTTGCGTCGATTACCGTGCGCTGAACAAGATAACGCGCAAAGATGTTTACCCCCTGCCACGGATCGACGACGCACTGGATTCGTTGCATGGCGCCGAGTATTTTTCTAGCCTTGATCTGCGATCGGGCTACTGGCAAATACCGATGTCCGAATCTGACAAAGAGAAGACCGCTTTTTCCACCCCAGATGGGCTATATGAACTTAACGTAATGCCTTTCGGACTTTGTAATGCGCCCGCTACCTTCGAACGCATGATAGAAAGCGTACTGCGCGGTCTGAAGTAGAAAACCTGTTTATGTTATCTCGACGACATAGTAGTCTTTTTGTCCACTTTCCCGCAACATCCGCAACGTCTCGAAGAAGTCCTAGCCTACCTTGCAAAAGCTGGCCGGCAGCTGAATACAAAAAAAATGTAGCTTCGCCAGCAAGACCATCAAGGCTCTGGGGAACTTAGTCAGCAAAGAAGGGATTTGACCGCACCCATAAAAGCTTGCTGCTGTCCTTGAGTTTCCCCATCCGCTGCGTCAAAATACCTGCGCAGTTTTCTCTGCTTGGCATCTTACTTTTGGCGCTTCATACGCGATTTCGCAGAGCTTGCGTCTCCGCTCCATCAACTGCTCGCATGTAACACGCCCTTCGTTTGGTGCGAAAGCTGTGAAAGGGCTTTCTTGGTGTTGAAGCAAGCCCTGACATCCGACCCGGTACTGTGCCACTTCGATCCAGGCGCACCCACTATCCTCCACACTGACGCTAGCGGTCATGGTATCGGTGCTGTTCTCCTGACGACTGAACACCAACGCGCGCGAACGAGTCGTCGCTTACGCCAGTCGTGCTCTTACTACTGCAGAGAAGAATTACACAATAAAAGAGCAAGAGTGCCTTGCTGTTGTTTGGGCAGTACAAACATTTCGCCCATACCTCCATAGCCGCCACTTTACAGTCGTTACCGACCAGAACGCACTGTGCTGGCTTTCTTCCCTGAAAAACTTATCGGGCCGCCTTGGTCGCTGGGTGCTTCGCTTGCAGGAGTAAGATTTCGATGCCACCTACAGACCTGGAAAGAAGCACCAAGACGCTGATGCTCTCTCTCGCTGCCCTCTGCCCAGCCGTGATAACTCACCGTCGCCATCTTCCACCGAGACAGCTCTACCCATCTCAGCGCTCAGTTGGCTATGATCCGGCAGCCCATCTATCCTTGTGTTGCATCAACGCGTCGACCCTTACTGCTACTCTCTTTTAGCACGCATGGAAGGTACTTCTGCTCCACCGAACGGCCGACTACGTCGACAGCTTAATCAATTCAAGATTCACAGTGGTGCTTTACATCGCTACGTTTATCACGTCGATGGAAGCAAATGGGTTCCAGTCATACCACGTTCTCTACAACGTGAGATTCTTCAAACATTTCACGATGATCCCACCGCCGGTCATCTCGGCTACCGCAAAACGTACGAGAAAATACGAAGTCGCTGCACCTGGCCTGGCCTCTCTTCAGCCGTTTCCATATATGTTGCATCATGCGTCCACGGTCAAAGCCGCGAGCGACCCACCACAGCTTCTTCTGGTCTCCTGCAACCTCTTCCGTGTCCCGCTTTGCCTTTCGAAGTCGTCGAGATAGACTTGCACGGCCCCCTTCCCGTCACCTCCAATGGCAACCGTTGGATTGTGACGGCTGTTGACCGTCTAACCGGCTACGCGGAAACAGCATCACTACAAGCGGGGACTGCCACTGAAGTCGCGGATTTCTTTCTGCGCAACGTGTTTTTACGCCATGGAGCTTCATGCGTTCTGCTCAGCGACCGCGGCAAAGTCTTCCTTTCTTCTATTGTTGCTGAGGTTCTCCGCGCCACCAACAACATTCACGAGACCGCCTCTACTTACCACCCACAAACCAACGGCTTGACAGAACGCTTTCGTCGCACCCTCTCAGACATGATTGCCATGTACATCAACCCCGACCACACGAACTGGGATGCAACTCTGCCGTTCGGGACGTTCGCCTATAAAAAGGCTACGCAACGCACCACCGACTTTTCTCCCTTTTTCCTGGTCTATGGCCGCTCACCGAGTTTCGTTCTGGACGTCTCGTTCCTTACGGCTCCTGCAACCTCAGCAAGTCCTTTTTCCGAACAATTTGTCTCATCTTGCACACTGCCGTCACCTGGCCCAAATTAATACCGGCATATCCCAGGAAGCGGAAGCCCAGAAGTCTCGCTGCGACTCGACTCACCGTGCTGTCACCTTTACACCTGGCGACGAACTTCTCCTTCGGACTCCGGTGCGCGTTCCTGGCTTATGCAAATCATTCATGAGTCGCTTTATTGGACCTTACACGGTCATTGAGCAAGCATCCCCCGTTAATTACCGTGTCTCCCCCCTTAGACCTCCTTCTGATCACCGTTGCCGTGGGACAGCAATCGTGCATGTTTCTCGGTATAAGCCGTATACACAACGGGCCTCTTAGTAATGTCGCGCGGCAAGGCGGGCACTTCCAGCGCGAGAGGCAATTAGTGTGAGCGCAGTTATTGACTATTCTTTGTCAACTGGACATATTATCATCATTTGTACAACTTACTTATCTGTATAGATCATCATCAGTGTGTGTCAGCTCGAGCTCGACTCGAATAAAGCGGTTCCTTATAATATAATTGATATCGCAATGAAGGAGAGAACTAAACAGAAACAAGGAAGGCCATCCAGCTCCGCTGCTCTTTCAGGCATTTCACCACTAGTGCGGAGCCGTCCTAATTTTTTTGTCGGTTTGAAGCGATCGCCATGCTGCTTTGTTAACGCTTGTGAAAATTTGCTACAAATAAAATGTTGTGCAATTCTTGGTCTGCTTTTAAAATGGTTACATTACCATTCTAGGGCTGTTTGAAAATGGTTGCCTTGAAAATGGTTGAAAGCTGTTCGATTCGTATTCGATTCGATCCTAAAAATCACTATTCGCACACCCCTAGAAGTAAAGACAATAAACAAGGCGCCGGATTATTTCATTCTTTCAACGGACACTGTTCACAGCTCAGACGATGGAGCTGTCTAGGAAACATATGGAGGCAGCTACGCACTATTGGTGCAAAGACTAATGGCGAATTCCACTGGGAGATCCGGAGCAGCCGCCGAAATCCTGGAGCGAGCGCTCGGATTGTACCAAGCCAAATCTGCCAATGGAACACGTGAATGATCCGCGTGAGGTCGCTCCGGAAGTTGTTTATGCATACGTCACTTAAATTGGCTCCGGGAACTATTTCTGCTTCCGCTCTGTGCGTTTCCATGAATCGCCACTGCAAAGCGCGCATTTCGACCCCGCAGTGGCGTAAAGCAGGCGTACCATTTTCTTGTCTTTCGCTCACAAATATGGACGCGCGCATGGAAATCTCTTCTTCGATGTAGCCGTTAATCTTCGGGCGTGAGCACAGTGGGTAAGGGACATTTGCTTAAACATCATTTCGTAGAGCACGTACGGTTCGTCGTAATTGATGCTGCTACTACTGTCAGAACTTGTGCTCTCGATCGCTATCGCTCAGAGGAAGAAGCAAACCAGAAGCCCGCCCAGCAGAGTCAAACAACGCCATTTTAGGAATGTAAACAAGTGCACAGGGTGATCAGACCCCGCCTTAAACACGCTGAAGGCAACCGAGTTGCCCGACTGTACCGGAAATGACGTCACCGCGTTGCCGGAGTTCCGGCGAAATCCACCTCTGCAAGACGGAGCAACTCGGAACGCTCCGTCGCGGAGTGGGTTCCTCCGAATCTGACAGTGGAAAACGCGAACGTGCTCCGAATCGACCAGTGGCACGCAGATTCTCGAACGCTGAGCAAGAAAACTTGCTCCGGCTCGACCAGGGCAATTCGCCATAAGGAAACAGCGGAGTTGGTGGCGTTCCCCTCTTCCTCAGCCTCAATTCCCGTCCACACCCCCTTGCCATAGTATACTGTGCAAGGCAATGCTGTTCTTTGAAAGCGCGCCTCGATGGCCGAGTGATTACGACGCTCGCCTCTTTTTCGCAGGTACGCGGGTTCGAATGCCGTCTCGCCATAAACTTCTCTTTTTCTCTTTCTTTTCCTCTGCTCTTTCTATTTTCCTATGTCTTCTTTGCCTCTGTTCCTTTCAATTTCTTTCTTCCTCTACGTAGATATTTCTTTCTATTTCTCGCTGCTTCTATCTTTCTATTTCTTTCCTTTCTCTCTATGCCTTTCGCTTTCTGTCTATATATTTCTCTCTCTTTCTCTGATTCTCTCACTATCGGTATTTCTTTCTGTTTTCTTCCCTTTCTTCCTCCCTATTTCTTTTCTCGTTACTTTTCTTATATGCTTTATTCTCTTTCCTTTTCTTCAAGCTCTTCTCACATCTCTCTTTCTCACCCTCACTTGCCTTTGCCATCTCCTCCCTTATTATACTATACTGTACTATAGTATAGAAGGCAACGTTATGTCATACTAGCGTGCCTGGATAACCGACTGGTTACGAAGCTCGCATTCGTATCGTGGGTACGCGGATTTTAATCCCGCCTCATCAAGAAAACTGTTTCGCCATGAATTTTTCTCTTTCCCTTTATTTCCATCTCTTTCTTTCTCTTTCTCTATCTCTCTTTACAGGTTCTCTCGCCCATCAGAGTTATTGCATCTCACGCCGGACAAATCGGCGCATATCTTCTGGAGCGAAGCAGAATATGAAAAATTGAGCGCGTGCTGGTTCATGATAATTCCTGTTCGTGAATAAAAGCGCTTCTCCGAGGTCAAACAGCTCCGCTCTTAAAAGGCGAGCTGCTTCGACCGTTTCTGTGTATAGTTTTTTGTTTTCTAAAATCAAGGGAATACTTTCTGTCTCCCACAAGTCTCTAACCTAACCCCCCCCCCCCTTCACGTTTCCGCCGCCGATCCGTTGCCGCTGGCAGTATAAACGCTCGCAGATGCGAATATTGTGAAGATCGGTTCAAGCACGAAGCTTCAGTATGAGCCGTATAAACTATGGGAATCATATGCCTGCGTCTCCAAGTATAACTGTAACTTACACCAGCCATACGCATGCTGACGCGCGTGCTGTTTTCGGTGTCAACACAGGACCTTTAGAACGCGTATAGCATACGATGCATATTGCTCCGTCATCATGGTGCGTGCCAGCTCATAAACTAAAAGCGGCGTGATGATCCAGAAAAACAAAAGTCACACGGTTCCTGATGCATTTCCCTGACACGACTGGAAGGTGAAAGCCTCCTCATCCTTCTTCATTTTTGGTCTATTGTGTTGATTATGGAAGCGCTCTTCATTAAGAATGCTGGTGAAAGGTATGTCAGCTCTCGTTCAGTGGCGTTATCGCGAAGCGAAATCAGTTTTTATGGACATGGATACCTTCATGATTTGGAATTTTGAAGGTTTTATCATATGTTGTCATACCTATGTGCTGCCTTTGTGATGTTAAGATATTAAGTTTCTTTAACTGATATTTTTTGCTTTTCTTGCCTTCTTGCAAGTTGGCAAGATTGCTACGTGGCGGCAACCGCGCAGTTCGTTTGAGTTCCCTTCTTTTTATGTTTCTTTTTATGTTTAATTTAATCAACCTTTCAGGAGTAAGCGTTCGTTGTGTCTCCTTCGCGCGTTTTCTTTGCGCTGCTTCAACTCTAATGGAACCTTACCAACTAGGCCAGTTGTCGACCTTGCTAAGGTGCCTTGATGTGTGCTTTCTCCGCTTTATGGGGCGAGGGGGGGGGGACATCTGGCGAGTTTCGTTGTAATTTGCGGCGTTCCCTGTTATGTTTTTATCGAGCGGAAGGAAGGAAGGAAGGGAGGAAGAAACAAGCGGAGAGGCAGGGAGGTTAGCCAGTTCATAGACCGGCTGGCTATCCTGTGCTGGGGTAAGGGGTAAGGGGGATAAAAGATGATAGAAGAGAGATGTTACAAAAACAAAAGAAAAGAAAGGAGAGCAAGGAAAGGAAGAAGAGAGAGAAAAAAAGGAAAGGAGAATACGACACTGCTTAGATTCTTTCTGTAAGACCAGTTTTCCGCAAGAAGCGTACTGATGCTTTCAAAGCCTTCTGTGCTGACGACGGACGCGGACAAGGCCCCCAAACGCTTTGTTCCGGCAGAGGGTGATTATCAAGTTTATCTAAAGCATACGAAAGCACTTGTCTTGGAGCACTGAAATGGGGACACTCACACAGAGGATGGGAGATCGTTTCTTCGCAGCTGCATGTAGATTTGTTGGCCATTGCAATCAGACAAGAGTCACAGGAACCACAGAGGGCTTAAACGGCTTTTTTTCAAAACCGGGGAACAGCAGACATTCGATTATAATATTGGGTTATTGTTTTCTTTAGATCGCTTTTCTGTCAAGTTAAACAAAAGGATGTTTTTTCTTGGTGAAGGTCACGCATGCGCTACCTGGAAATTCTTCTTGATTAGACATTAATGATGTACTTGAGTAAATCTTGCACTGTTTCCTTGTGTGGTTTTTCTGGCCCTCTCTCATGATAGGTAGAATATTGCTTGCAAATGCTGGCTCCAGCAGCACCTCATGCCACTCCTTTGAGAACATTTAGACTGATATGTCACGCATAATTTATGCTGTCTACATGAGTGAGTGAAATAACTTTATTTAAGATCCGGCGAATGGAAGGCCCGGGCCTGGGGCCGCCTAGATGGCCGCTTAGAGCTGTTGCTCCCGCGCTGCCTCCACGGCTCGCTGGACGGCCCAAAGTTGTTCCGTCAGTTCTGAACTGAGCAACGCGGTCGACCACCGCGCCCGTAGATCCTCCGGGGAGACTGCCATGTGATCTTGATAATTTCGACATCCGCACAACATGTGTTGTCGGGTGGCTCTAGCCGACTTGCATAGCTTGCATGTGTCGCTCGCAAGGAGGTTTTTTATAACCTCCTTGGTCGCTCGTGTATATCTCAGGGTAAAAAGTCTTTAATTGCACGGGATTCGGATAGGTTTCTGTCTGTAATCGCCTCCATGCAACGGACTCAGCTCTGTTGAGTTTACTGTGAGGCGGTGGTGAAATTCGCCTCCGCATTTGATAGAATTTGGTTATATCGCTAAATGTTGTTAAACGATCTTTTTCTCTCCACATCTCCTCCTCCACGTTCCCCTGACCGATAGAAGTCACTCCTTGCTCAGCTCGGCGAGTAAGACCTCGAGCTTCGCAGTATGCTATCTCGTTGGGGTTGATTGCGGGAATGTCTGCAGTTGTATGCGCTGGGAACCAGAGCAGTTGCCTGTCGTTCTTCTCTGCAATGGAGAATATGGCTTTGTTAACACTGATGATGTGCCACGCCTCAGGGGAGATCCTGCCCTTAGTATAATGTCGAATGGCCGCCTGCGAATCGCTAATGATGTATTGAGCATTCGTGGAGACCAATGCTAGTGCAATGGCTACTTCCTCTGCTCTCTCGGAAAATTTAGTATTAACTGACACGCTGGTAAGAAGCTTTTGGTTATGATCTATGACTACTGCCACGTAGCTATTTCTCTTTCGGCATTCAGCCGCATCAACGAAGGCGGCTCTGTCGTCTGACGCATAGCTTTGGATCATTTTCTCTGCTCTACTTGTGCGTCTACCCTTGTTGTAACCTGGATGCATGTTCTTGGGTATATTCGGTACTGGCAGTTTCTCACGAATTTCCCTCGTGATTCTCCTCTTTTCTCCGTATTGACTGTGGTAATTCATTCCTAGTTTACGAAGTATATTCTTTCCAGTTTTGGTTTTCGTTAGTCGTTCCGCCTAAGATATTTGTTGTGCTTCTGTGAGTTGCTTCAGTGTGTTGTGGAATCCTAACTTTAGAAAGAGATCCGTGCTCGTACTGATGGGAATCCCTAGTGCTACTTTGTACACCTTTTTTAGTGTAAATAAATTTTCAGATGCGAAGCAGCTTTTGCGCGGGGCTGTGTCCCTCCTTCCCTCACGCGTCCGCTTCCCACTGCGCGGGTGCCACTCTCCCCCCTCTCCTCGCGTGAGCGCGAGGAGGTGGCGTGAACGCTACCTCCACTTGGTTTCTCCTCTCCCGTTTCTCTCTCTCCGCCGCAGCTGTGCGCTCGTATATAATGCGGGGCGCGCTCGCTCCCGTTGCACTCTCCTTCGCAAGGGCGCTATGGACGCTCGCGAAGCTGAACGTAAACGGCAACGCGGCAAGCGAAGTGATGCTTGTCGCACTTCTTTTTGTAGTGATGATAATCTACCTGATACAGGGCTGGGCAGTATTCTCGCTGAGTCGTCATGTGAATGCTTACGCGTTGTACATTGCTGCGGAATTTCTCTTAACGAGATAGCCTCCAAGCTGCGAGGCAACGCGAAGCCGAAGCGCAACGGAAACATCGAGCTGGGGGGTAACATAAGCGGTACACAACATATACACTACTCCACACACAAATGAAAGATACACGGAAACATACTAATGGAACAACAATGGAAACACAAGTGCACACCCAGCGCTGCTTCGCATCCCCACATAGTTCCGTTTAGTGGGAGAACAGTACAGGGGCAGCGTACTGCCTTGGAGTCATTTGCATATTATGAAGCCGAAATACTACATAGGCGAAAGTGAATTTGAACGAAAACAAAGCGTGAACACGAAACGGTGTAGCGCAGTTGTTCGCACACTTGCCATTTGTGTTTTTGCGGATATGCAGCACCGCCAAGATATTTTGTTTTAAGGCGAAAGCCTTAGATGCCTTTTCAAACAGGAAAAGTGACTGTCGGCATCAACAAAATTGATGCAAAAATCAACATGTCACAGATCGCCGAATGTTATGACGTCTTCATGAAATCATATAGCACGACGTTGCATGATCATCAAATCACATCAAATCGTTGCTTGGTCCCAGGCCGATCCCGGAGGCACGTGAGGTCGAGAAAGGTTGCAATTTCTCTGATCCGGGAAACGAGATACTTTGTTTTAAGGCGAAATGCGGAGACACCTCCTTGAACACAAAAAGTTACAGCCGTCGTCGAGACGAGGGATGCAAGAATCATCATGTGATGTCACCACATGACGTCACATATCGGCCGAATATGAGACGCCGTCATCACGTTATCCCATGACGACGTTGCTTGGTCATAGGTGGGCTGATCGTAGAGGCGCGTGTTGTAGAGAAAGCTTCCCATGCCTCCAATCCCGGAGGCAGTACAAAACCATGCGATCTTCTGAAAGCTCTCTGGAACAGAGAACTGAGAAGAAAAGGGGGAAAATAGTCTTCAGCCTGGAGTCATCTTAGCCGAACGCATAAAAAAACCTTGCGCGTTTTCTTTTACACGTTTACTTGTCGTTGTAGTAATGATAATCTACATGATACTGGGCTGGGCAGTTTTCTCGCGGAGTCGGCATGTAAATTTACGCATTCAACATTGCTGCGGAAGTTTTCTTAACGAGATAGCCTCCACGTGCAATTAAATAATTATCTGCTGGGGTTCTACGCTCCTAGAACACGGTATATATATATATATATATATATATATATATATATATATATATATATATATATATATGATTACGGGGCTTGCCTTAGGGTCGTACGTCGGAGTATTTTCACCACTTGGTATTCTTTACCTTGCGCCTAAATCTCGGTAAACTGAGCTTTCTACCTATTAAAAATGTGGGTGTTGCTTTAACAATACTTTCTGGGGTCTTACGCGCCAAAAACACGATGTGATGATGCAGCACGCCGTAGGGGAGGGCTCCGGATTTTCGGCCACCTGGGCTTCTTAATCATGCGCCTAAATATAATTACTTGAACCTTTAATATTTGGCGTCCTCTATGAACACTGCGACAGCCGCGGCCGTGCTCCAACCCGCGCCATTCGGGTCAGCAGCCGAGCGTCGGAACAGCCGTACAACCGCGGCAGCTTGGCTGCCGTTTTCAGGAATAGAACCCGCCCGGCATCTAAAGCTTAGTTTTTGTCTCGCATGCATCAACGCGCGAGCTTACAAATGCTTACAAACACCGCGCCAATCTACTTAAGCATGAAGCTTCAATATTAGCACGATAAACTAGAGGAACCATATGAACCGAATCTGCAAATACAACTGTAACTTCCACCATCCATACGCGCGCTGTAGCTTTAGTCATCAGAAGAGAACACTGAGGGTGCGTGCAGCATATAATGCCGTCCTGGGGCGTCATCGTAGAGCGGGACAACTCATAAGCTAACAGCGGCGTGAAAAAGTAATATATTGTCATGCAGCCCCTTATGCATTTGCCTAAGACGACTGGTAGGCGAAGGCCATATTCTTCTATTTCTTGAAATTCGACTGTGTTGACCCGCTCAAATGCTTTCCGCACGAGACGTCGTTCTGGCACGGCCTCCGGTATCGGAGGCATTGGCAGCTTTCTGCACCTTACGCGGTTTTCCACAGTCTCCGTGATCGGCCTACCGTTGACCAAGTGGCGATGTCAGGTGATGACGTCGTCATGTAATGTCATGTGATATGACGTCATCGTATCGTCCTGATGCGCACGTAAGCTCTTGCGACCTGTGTCGTCACCAAGCAACGATGCTTCTTTTCATCACTCGTACTGACGACGCCGACGGTCACTTTTCGCCTTTGAAGAGGAATCTATAGCTTTCGCCTAGGCAGAATATTACCTCCATAATAGACAGTTTTAGAATAGCGTATGCAAAGCTTTGCGGTCGTGCTCGTCGCCACTACGCATGCGTCATACGGTATTCTTTTGGGGGCCCGCGTTCGGTTATGTCAATAGCATATCCCACGCAACGAGTGCTATCTCTGCGTACAATATTCTAAAACTGCCTAATGTCGGACGACAATCAAGTTTTGTTATCTCTCTCACGCGAAAGCACAGGAAAGAAAAACAAGATCCATAATACTGCGCAGCTTCTTTCTTTCAAATCGTTGTGGAGTAATCTAAATTAAGATATCTTTTTTTCGTAGCGGAAGATTCAAGTTCGCTAACCTGTGATTCCCTGTTAATCAATTGGTAGCTGAGCACGCGAGAAAAAATTCGCAAGTCTAGTTTTAGCGGATGATGCGGCTATGTTTCATGTGGGACGGCCTTTAGCGTTCGTTAATCGGCTTCCGCAGAGGTGACAGTGGTGTGCGCTGTCCTGTTTTGTTTCCTCTTTCCGTAGTAATTACGGACAACTGCATAGACCCATTCTGGGGTACACGTTACTCTGAATGGTCCTCCATTTTTAAGTGCCATGCATTCATCGACCGAGGTCAAACGGCGTCCATCCGTCACCACGAACTTACAAGCGAAACAGCCGCTGTGCTTGGCCACACGAGCCCGTGGCTACGGCCGGGCTGGTGGCGTCCCTGTAGCGTGTACAGCGTCGACTCACCGAGTGCGTCCGATGCTGCCACTGCATGAACACGTCAACTGCCCCACGGTCGACAGCGTCCCTCTCCGTCCGGCAACGTCTGCGCACTTGGTCTTTTCCGCGATGGACCCCGGTCAGAAGGCTCGCCGAGAACGGCAGTGCCGACGAAGGGCGAATCCCGCCGTCAGGGCTAAGCGAGCGAAGGAAGAACAACTACGTTGATTGCTCAACCCTACTTTAGGAAAACAGGACACAGCAGCCAAACCGCAACAACGCAAGGAAAATACCGAAGTGAGAGCCTGAGAAACACAAGCGAAACGCCGTTATCGAGCCGTTATCGAGAAGTGCGGGCCGGAAAAAAATGCTGCGAAAAGAGAAACACGGGGACAGGGCGTGCATTGACTTAGAGGGGAGCTGCCCGCAATTTTTATAACGGTGAAAGCCTTTTATGCCTCATGAAACGCGAAAAATGGCCGTCGGCTTCATGAAGATTGGCTGAAGAAAGCAAGAAAGCAACCAGCGCGTCTCGTAGTTCAATGCGTCATACAGGACGCCTATGTCCACTAAAGCAATAGAAAGCGAAGTAAGAAGTGACCGATAGTAATTAAGAAGTAATTGATTGTATAATAACCAGAGGAAGCGTTTAGGAGTGCAGCGTAAAGGATCTCGCGGTGCAGTTTTCTTAACAAAACTTGAAATTCGGCGAGATGGTGCATAGCTGATTGGAAATTTTGTGCGCAAAAACAAGGCAATTCACCAGAACGAGAGAACAGGACCCATCTCTCTCGTTCTGGTGAATTTTTTGTTTCTGCGCACAAAATTTCCCATCAGTTGTCTTAGCATGCGCTAAAGCACCCTGCAAATTTTCTGAACACAGAAGGTTTAATGCTTTAGTATTCTAAACAGAGCTGGGCAAAGAAACTTTGAAGGCAAGAAACTTTGAGCTGGGCAAGAAACTTTGCATTAGGATACAAGATACTCCGGCAAGAAGTATTTGAGATACAGATGCAAGATACTACCGCAATAAATATATTCGCTACGATACTTGCCTATTGTATCTTAAGATACTTCGATACATTCGCAAATTTGTTAATAGAGATTCATATGATGTAGTAGCAAACGCATATGCACAAAAACGTCGGCTTGAAATTTCTTAACCGCGACAAATTTTGTATCATTTGAATGAAATGTATCTTAGTATCTTAAAATTTTTGTCCGTCTTGCTCAAAGTACATTAGTTGTATTCCGAAGCATCGTACCAGGGTTTATTTAGGCTGCGTAATAGGGCATCTCTATATACACTTCGCTGACAGCGGTTCTTGCTTGTCTCTTTGTAATGATAGAAATCGCTGTTTAGCTTACCGACTGGCTAGTGGGTTGCCATCTAACCACAAGAACGTCAATAAGACGCCTTTGCACGATAGTGCAGATGCCGGCATGGAGCTGTACAGGGGCGTAGGCCGAAATTCGTTTCAAAGGGGGGGTAGGCACGGGCCCGGTGTGCCACCCCTTGGTTACGCCACTGGAGTTTTACCTTGTACGTAAATCACCGCTACGCAATACCGGATCAACGTACAGGCGTAGAGCAGCAACAAAGCTGGTATAGCGAAATTTTTTGAGACGCATAGTGTATTGGTAGGTTTTCCGCCTCGGCGTAGAGTTCGACTGCCAAGACTTGACAGGAGCCCGACCGTCAAAGCATCTTGATAAAAACTCGGTATTTTCTAAGAAAACACACCCTCTATAGTAACGATACATTCTTCGGTTGGTGGGCACCTGAGGCTGTTTTGAGCTCTATTTCTCTTGTCTTCGTTATTTGCTATAGAATATCAACTGTTTTTTTAGGGGCGAAGCACCTTACTACTTAGCTTTGTCGTCGACTTTCACTGTCCACTGCCGCGGTATATAGATAAGCTTTGCTATAGTCTAAGTATATGTGTGTATGTTGCGATTACGATTACGATTATAAAGTCTGAGATAAAATTCACATGCAGCACTCAAAACACTTTTGAAATATCTTAATAAATATGAAATCGAATAATGATTAAAGGCACTATGTTCGCGAAATCAGTAAATCTGGCTATCACAATTCTGAAGGACGTGCACAGTGGGATGTGCAAGGTGTCGTGCTGGACAGTTTGTCTTCAACGAGAAAGATAGTCCAATAAAATTTCACCGACTTGTTTAAAGGGGTTGCGCTTGTACTTTGTTTCGTATTAGTAATTGCAACATAGACA
This sequence comes from Rhipicephalus sanguineus, assembly GCF_013339695.2. Lineage (NCBI taxonomy): Eukaryota > Metazoa > Arthropoda > Arachnida > Ixodida > Ixodidae > Rhipicephalus > Rhipicephalus sanguineus. The sequence continues at coordinate 100,476,299 of NC_051185.1, read as the reverse complement.
CATATGTCTCGCCTTTGAGAAGTATATGCCGTGAATTTCTTGTATTCGTCCTTGCCCCGTTTTGCGCAAACGTCCTAAATTTCAACGAGAAACCCGGAAGAAATGCATTCGTAAGAGCTGGAGTCAGAGACGACTTTAGAAGTCCACGGCATTTACTCCTCAAAGGCGAGACATATGTGTGTGTGTTGCGATTGCGAATACGAAACAAAGTACAACCCCTTATTACTAGTCGGTGACTTCAATGTAGACATTATAGACAGCGACTTGATTATGCAGTATATAATGTCTCAATACGCGCTACGACGCATTTCATATGTCTGGAAACAGCCAACAACCACTCCAGCAACATGGGTAGACCTTGTGTTTGCCAACTTTAGGTTACATACACTCGAAGAACCATTGACTCTCCCCTTTCACAGACCACAATGCAGTAATAATGAAGGGAAAACGGAATCCAAAATTCAAGACGGCATACGTAATATAGCAAGATGATTAAAATGGAATATCATTAAATCGGAACGAAATAAATACATTTGTATATATATTCACTTTATGTCACTCAATTTATATTCGCAGTGGCATCGCGCGGGTGACGTACGGATGCATACCGGTACGATACCCAGTGCTTCGCCACTCGTCATGATGCACATTAGTGGAGATGAGGTTTTTTCTCCTCCTTGTACTGTACGCCCTTTATTATTATTTTTCTTTATATACATGAGTCCTCCTTTTTTAAGCTCGAAATTATTTCTTTATGTTAAGAATGTAACCCACTCTTCTCTGTAAGGCCCTCCGGGCCTGACGGTAATGAAACAAAGAAATAAATCAAGAAACAAAGCATGGACTCAACTAGACCTGTGCGCCGGTCCGAAGGTTGCCGGCGGCGGCGCGCCAGTGGTTCCACCTCCGGAGGCAGCGCGGGAACGCCGCGGGCTTCATCGGATCGGCGGCGGCGTGGCGCGGTGGAAGGGGGGTGGGCGCTATACATTCTAGAGTTGGTTCTAGAATTCACAAATCTTATTTCTCATATATAGACCAGTCGATAGTATGTACCCTGATCATGTCACGTGAATTCCCGTTCTGGCATCACGAAGTGCACCAAAAAGACGAGATACGCAAAGAGAGGCTAATCCGCTCGTGTTTTGTATTTTCAGAGGCTGTTTTGGGGCCCTCTGAAAAAACAGGGCGTGCAAACACGGACACAAGAGAGTAGTCAAGATACCAAAAAACGCCGCCGACAATTGAGAAATCATACAGCAGCGGAGAAGTAGGTAGACACAAATACTTATCTGCTGATTCCCACGCAAGAGACGATATACCTATCAGCCAAGTGCGCGTTGTGGTCTACGAGAGAGGTAGCTGTTCACCCTCTTGACTTTTCCCTTGTGACGTGTTTGCGCGTCCTGTCTTTTTTAACCTGAATATCTACCAACTTGCTCAGCTACATTCTAAGTTTTTCATTGTATTTACTTCTACATTCATTTATCGGTATTGTCACGTGGTCATGACGGTGAAGAAGACTCCAGTGGTGTGATCTTGCACGCGTTCCAAAATAAGCACGGAGGCGTGGCATTACATCCAGCCGCACGTGACCGCACGCGATTAGTCAATGCAGGACCGTGGCGTCTGTCGCGGTTCACATGGGTCATTCGCGTGCTGCTGGATGTAACACCACGCCTCCGTGTTTATTTGGAATGCGTACAAGATTGCACCACAGGAGAACTTGGACATTCGTCACTCTTTACTGGGCCGAACATGTGGCTGAGAAACGGAAAGTGAAACTGCAGGCAAAGCACGCTGGATACTGATAACGGCGAACAAAGCGTCGGCCGTCGATAATCTCATGATCGCTGGGACGCGCCGTCTTTTATACATCATGCATCGAACTTTCCAGCCTTATCACTGGTGGTGGAGCAAGCTCTGGAACAATCTTGACAATTCGCGTCATGTGCGCAATCTTAAAAAAAATGATCTACGACAATCGCGAAGCTCCTCGAGCACTGCGGCGCGGTTAGCGTCGAGCGTTGCTAACCGGCCTTGCGGGTGAAACCCAAATACATCAAAATAAAACAAGAAGCGGGGGTGGCAATATACTCGAGTAATAATGAACGGGGAAAAGTGTAGTATAACGCATGGATATATATTACTTATCTACTTTATTTACCTATGCACAGTGTACTAGGTCCACGACAGCAAGAATATGCTGTCGTCGCTCTTCAGGCTGGAGGACGCAGCAGCGATGAGGTCAGGCAATATTCGTGAGACATCTGGAGGAGACAAAGATACACCTTCCGGGGAGCTGTTCTCGATGTGTCCATCCAAAGGAGATGTCCACACGCCAATTCGGCAGAGCGCATTCAGTTACCCGAATAAACGGCGAGCCGTGATGCCACCTCCTTCTTGAACACGTCGACGCACCGAACGCACCAGCACATTGCTAGCGTAAGAAGCAAGTGGACGGAATGTACAGAGACAGGAACTTGTCAAGTCTGACCTTGCATATGAATGTGGCCGAGATGTTTGAGAACGATGCAGGTAATCCGTACCGCACTTCGCAGGTGTGTTAGATGGTTTGCCGCTATAGACCTAAATCGATGGCTAATGCGATCCGAGTTCATGCACGGTCTCCGTGATGTGCAGCCAAAAGCGGATCTTTGGGGGCTGCGTTCGCTGCGTTGAAGTGCAGTCCGTCCCGCTCATTTTCGTCGAGAGTTGTGAAGCTCCGTGGCTTCAAGATGACGCATCGACAAGAATTCCCCAGCGGAAGTGATGCAATTTATGTCCAGGCTCCCTGTTCGGGTTAAAAGACAATACTGACGGCGGCGCGCTAAAATTATGGGGCGGCGGCGGCGACGGCGCGAGCGAAAACAGCCCGCGGCAGTGGTGCGGCGCGGCAGCGCATTGGTCTACTTACATGTCTGAGCATGTCTCCTGGTAGTTCCCTCGGCCTGCTGGATTGCCCAGAGTTGCTTGTCCAGGCCCGAAGTGAGCAGCGCAGTCCGCCTACGCACCCGAAGTCCCTCATTGGAGGCCATGACCATAGTATTGCTGATTAATGTTAGACATGCCTATAGTATGTGATCAAGTGTGGCTATGATGTTGCAATACTGGAATAGATTGGTTGTACATAATTCGGGGTATGTGTGCCTCATGATGACGAGGCTCGTGTATGTTCGTGTTCGTAGCTGCCGCCATTGGACGGACCGGGCCCGATTTAGCTTGGGGGGAGGCGGAGGGCCCTCCCGCTTTTGCGGTAGGTAATATTGAGTAATGTCACGCATTTAGGGAGCCGATAGTCCCATTACCATACCGCCGCGTAATAGGAGACCATGAGGTATATTACTTTTCAGAACGCTCTACAGATAAGTTAAATATACGGATCTTTTTTAGCGGTAGAAGGCCACGTATGCACTACCTCGCAGTTCTTGTTAATAGGACAATAATGATGTACTTGACTAGATCTAGCAATATTTCCGAGGGCCGTGCTACGGATCTCTATCATGAGAAGTTGGCTATTGCTTGCGTATTCGGGCTCCAGCAGTATTACCGCGATGTACCGAACGATTGTGTGTGTAACGGTGCCATAGCGATGTAAAGGCGCAAGTTACTGCTCTCAAATCGTTTGCACATTCTGAAGCTGACATCCTACATGCGTCAAGGAAAGTTGACTTGAAGGAATGCACGTCGTGAGCGCGAAGCGGTGTAGCCCAGTAGATAAAACACTTGCCTCGTTTGTGTTTCCGGAAATATAGCACCGCCAAGGCACTTTGCTTTACGGCGAAAGCCTCAGATGCCTTATTGTCGCCGTCAAAGTTATTGTCGCCGTCAAAACGAGTGATGCAAAAAAAAATTCATCATGAGATGATGTCACCACATGATGCCAGAGATCGCCAAAGTATGAGGCGTCGACATGGCGACATCTCATGACATCTTTGCTTGGTCATAGTTGGGCCGATCCCGGAGGCCCGTCAGGATAAGAAAGCTTGCAATGCCACCAATCCCGGAGGCCGTACAAACCCACGCTTGGTGCTGAAAGCTTTTGCAAGCAGCGAACTGAGAAGAAAAGGAAAAAATCGCGGGCAGTTTGCGCTAAGTCGCTGAAAGCTTGGCACAATGAAGCACGAGCCCGTCGCCACTGGAACACACCGTCGAACGACACGTCTAGGTTCCAGATGCACCGCTTCCTCCTCGAGAATACGCAGCCAGGCTATCCACTACGCACTATAGAGTGGAGGTTGCGCGCGATATCTCCGTCGGTTAGCTACTTCGCTTGAGCGGCTAACCGCGAATGCGCGGTTATCTGGTGGTGCGGTATGTGGTCGCTAGACGACGAACTGCTCAGCGCTAAGGCGCGTCGGCATTTATACATGCGACATCGAAATTGCAGCCTTATCGCTGGTGGCCGCGTTTCCGCACACAAGTCTAACAGATCATTCCATATAATCGGGAACGTTCTCAGACATTCCGGCGTGGTTTGCGCAAGGCTGTTGTAACGCGTGTCATCATCATCATCATCAGCCTGTCTACGCCCACTGCAGGGCAAAGGCCTCTCCCATGTTCCGCCAATCAACCAGGTCCTGTGCTTTCTGCTGCCACGTTATACCTACAAACTTCTTAATCTCATCTACCCATCTAATTTTCTGTCGCCCGTAACGCGTGTAAGGGGGCCTTAACATGAAGCATAGAAAGAAAGGAGCGCGTGTGGCTAGCGGAGGTTGCGCACCATGTCTCCGTTGGTTCCCTACTGCGCATGAGCGGTGGACCGCGATTGCGCGGTTATCTGGTGGTGCGGTGTCTGGTCGCTAGATGACGAGATGCTTGCTTCCTTTTTCTGTTTTTTTTTCTCTCTCTCTACTCCCTTCTTTCTCTTTTGTTGAGATTCTCTCTGTCTCTGTTTCTGTTTCCTTCCGCATTTATTTTTCTCTATTTCTCTCTTTCTCATTCTTTCTGGGCTATGCTTTACTCTGCCCCTCCTCCTAACCATCACATCTCGTCATGCACAATTCCCCATCCCACCCCCTTGCTACACTACAATATACAAGCCTATACTACGCTTTGTTAACGTGCCTGGACAGCCGAGTGTTTAGGATGCTCGCCTTCGGATCGACGGTACGCGGGATCAAACTCCCCCTCGTGAAGAGCTTTTCCTGGGCAAGAATTTTTCTCTTTCTCATTCTTTTACATCTTTCTTTCGGTCTCTCGGTTTGTTTCTCTCTTTTTTCCTTCTCTGTCTCTCTGTACTCGTTCTGATAGCTATTCCAGGCCACGCCGTAGCGGTGAGTACTGGGATCGGCCGGAATTCTGTGGAACATACCCGATCATGATGATGATAATTTTCGGGTACGGTCACACAGTTTACGCCAAGATAGAGCAGCCTCGCTCTTAAAAAGATAGCCTTGGAGTCATCTTAGGCGAATGCATAAGAAACCCTGTGTGTGTGTGTGTGTGTTTGTGTGTGTGTGTGTGTGTGTTTGTGTGTGTATGTGTGTGTGTGTTTGTGTGTGTGTTTACTTTTTTTTGTAACGATGAGCATCTACGTGATAGAGAGGTGGATAGTTTTCTCGTTGTGTCGGCATGTAAATGCTAAAGCGTTTAAGATTGCTGTAGAATTTCTCTTAACTGCATAACTTGTAATTCAATAATTAAATACTGGGGTTCTCCGTGCCTAGAAGACGATGTATATACGACCACGAGGCTTTTCACAGTGTGGTACTTCGGATATATTTTGACCACTTGGTATTCTTTACTGTGGACCTAAATCTGAGTGCACGGGTAAATTTTCATCTCGCCTATATGAAAACGCGGCTGCCGTCGTAACAATACTTTCTGGGGTCTTATCTACCAAAACAACGATATGATGATGACGCAAGCCGTAGTGAAGGGCTTCGGAAATTTGGCCCACATGGATTTCTTAAGCTTGCACCTAATACCAAGTACACGGGCCTGTAGCATTTCGCCTCCACCATTGAAAGGGCGACCGCCATGGGCGCGCTCCAACGCGCGACCTTCGAGTCACCAGGCGGGTGCCGTAGCCACTCTACCACCGCGGCAGCTTGGCTGCCGTCGGCAGGAATTCACTCCGTCCGTCTTTAAAAGCTTAATTTGTCGCGCATGCATTGAGGCATGAGCTCATGCAGGCACATGCAAAGACCGTGGAAATCAAGTAAAGCACGAACATTCAATATTAGCAGGATAACATATAGGAATGATGTGCACCGCATCTCGAAATAGTTCTAACTTCCACCAGGCATATGCAAGCTGTTGTTTTCGTCGTCAAAATAGAACATTGAGAATGCGTACAGCCTGCAATGCAGTCTTGGGGCGTCATTATAGAGCGGGCGAACTCAGAAGCTAAGAACAACGTGAAAAAGAAATATAATGTGATGCCGTCCCTTATGCATTTGCCTAAGACGACTGGATGTCGAAAGCCGTGTTCTATTTCTTCTCAGTCGATGGTATTGATCCTACTCGGGAGCGTTCCGCACAAAACGTGGCTTTTGCATGGCCTTCCGGATCAGAAGAATTCAAAGATTTCTGGACCTAAAGGCCGGAGACGGGCAAGAGTTCAAGCTCTAATGCGAGTCGTAGGTGACAGCACATTTAACGCACCAGTCCTTTACACTGATGTGGCTCGATATCCGTAAAAACGGGCCATGTTTCTGATCGTAGTGGACAAAACCGATTCTGTAACGGTATCGGCTACGCTTAAAACCCTGGACAGCGGCACAGCAGGGGAGGTTGCTATTATACACGCTTCACAACTACCAGCACCGGACGAACCAATTGCCGTGGTTACCGATTCACAAACTGCCTGTCGGAACATAGCGAAAGGAACCGTATCGTGACATCAATACACCCCACTTTGTCACACAGGGTGCGTATCGTCTGGACACCTGGACACTCCTCTCTCCATGGCAATGAATGCGCTAATGCGGTAGCTCGAGAGCTCACAAACCGGGCGCCATCGGAAGAGCTGTCCAACCCAGTCGATGCACCAACAGAACTGCTCAACTACACTGAAACGCTACAACACTACCGATAAAGCCGCATGTACTTCCCACCACCACACAAATCACTCAACCGAGAAGACACTGTTGCCTGGCGGCAGCTTCAGACTAATTCATTCCCCTGCCTTTACATCCTTCATCTCTTCCACGGCACACGATTTCCCTCATACTGCCCCTATTGTGGAGCGAAGCCCACGGTGTATCACTGCACCTGGGAATGTCCACAACTACCGGGCTGCCACCCTATTCCTTCACCCTCACAATCCCCCTGGGAGACTGCGCTGACCAGCTCAGAGCCGCAGGAGAAGCGTCGACTGATCCAGCGGGCACGTGGTGTGGCGCGAGCCAATGGGGCACTCAACTAAGGGCTCCACCCAACGAGGATAATCCTTGAGGCCTCTACAAATAAAAGGTTTTTCTCTCTCTCTCTTCTGCACCTCATGCGGTTTTCCACAGCCTCCATGATCGGCCCACCTTTGAACATGCGGTGATGTCAGGTGATGACGTAATCATGTAAATTCATGTGATGTGACGTCATCGTATCGTCCTGATGAGGCCATAAACTCTTGGACCTGTTTCGTCATCACGTAACGATGCTTTTCGGATCACTCGTGTTGACGACGCCGACGGTCACCTTTCGCGTTTGATGAGACATCTAAAGCTTCCCCTTGTTAAGTTTTCCCTCCAAAATAGATAGTTTTAAAATAGGGTATGCAATGCTTTGACGTAGCGCTCGTCGCCACTACGCATGCGTCATGCGCTGCCCTTTTGTGTGCACACGTTCACTTAAGGAAAGAGCATATCGTACCCAAAGAGCGCTATCTCTGCGTACCCTATTCTAAAACTGCCAAATATCATGCGACAATAAAGTTCTCTTATCTCTGACTCACCCGAAAGCTCGTTAAAGGAAAGCTGCACCCATAATACTGAGCAGCTTCTATCTGTCAAATTCTTTTAGAGTAATTTAAATTAAAATATGTTTTTTTCGTAGTGGATGATTCAGGTTCCCTAACCAGAGATTCTTTTTTAATTACTTTTTAGCGAAGTAGGCGAGAAAAACTCGCAAGACTAGTTTGAGCGGTTGATGCGGCTATGCCTGATGAGGGGCGGACTTTGGCGCTCGTAATTCGGCTCCGACAGCGCTAGATTGCCAGCAGTCTGCTGACTTGTACAGCTGCATGCGGCTGTCTCGTGGGGTACACGTTACTTTGGATGGTTCAACATTTGTCAGTGCCATGCATTCATCGACCGAGGTCAAACGGCGTCCATCCGTGACCATGCAGTTCCAAGCTAAACAGCCGCCGTGCTTCGCCGCACGAGCCTGTGGCTGCGGCCGGGTTGGTGGTGTCTAGTGGCGTCCATGTCGCGTGTATAGCGTAGACAGACCGAATGCTTCCACTTCTGCCACTGTATGAACGCGCAAACTCCGGCTAGGGCACGGTGCAAGAGATACTTAGGTGAGCTAACGACGCGAAGGGAGCGCTTGTTAGGGAGAGAAGGTTAATGTTCTCGTTTTCCGCGTGCCGAAAGATGGCGCGCCGGACTGAGGACCGTGGCGGGCTGCTGGCAAATTCCGCAGAGCACCCCTGGCACGTGGGCGACGGTTTCTAAATCTGAAAAACCGTGTTATCGCGTGATATCGATGACCCGACACGTCGCGCAAACGGCCCGTTTCGTCGCTCATAACGTCGCTCGTCTCTGTGCAGTGCATTTTCGCGCATATGGGGTTGGCCTTCTCTGTCCACGTGCTACGTTAGCCGTGCAGTGCGCGCACTTTTTCGTGTTGCTGCCGTTGCTTTTTGAGGTCGTTTTTGAAATTGTCATAGTGGTGAAGTGTTTTTGTGCTGCGATAGAATGGGCAAGGTGCTTCGTGCCCTTTTGCAAAAGTGGCTACAAATCTTGCAAAGAGAAGTACGCGCTTTTCACGCCGCCAGCTAACAACGTGATAAGATAACGTGATAAATAAGGGTGCTATTTCTTCTACTAAATACTTCAGGCACTGTATGGATTCGTCATATTCGCTATATGCACGCTGGTTAAATGTAAGAGCTTCAACAGTATGGCGCAGGCTCTGGCCACTGTGCACACGGTGACCTTGCGTCCGCTTGCACGGGTCGCACAGTGCCTCGATGCGCGCGGTTGTCAAGGCAGCCTACCGGGTGGAAGTTGGTAGCGCCATCTCTAGGGCTTCTTGCGAAGCAGAACATTGTCGCGTAACGGGTAGTCTTGGAGTTCGCTCACCTAAAGTATTTCTTGCACCGTGGCCTAGGACAACAGCGTCCCTCTTCGGGCAAGGTCTGCGTAATTGGTCTTCCCCGCCATGGACTCTGCTCAGAAGGCTCGCCGAGAACGGCAGTGCCGACGAAAAGCGAATCCCGCAGTCAGGGCTAAGCGGAGCTGAGGGAGAACTACTATGTCGGTTGTTCAACCCTGCTTTACCAAAACAGGACACAGCAGCCAAACGGCGACAGCCAGTGAAGCACAAGCGAAACGCCGGTATCAAACATATCCCGAGGTGCGGGCCCAAAAAAAATGCTGCGAAACGAGAAACACGGAGACAGGCCATGTATTATCTTACAGTGGAGATGCCCACAATTCTTATTATGATGAAGGCTTTGGATGCCTCATAAAACGCGAGAAATGGCCATCGGCGTCAACAAAAATGGTTGAAGAAAGAAAGCAAGAAAGCAACCAGTGCGTCTGATAGTTCCCTGCGTCATACAAGACGCGTATGTCCACTAAAGCAACACAAAGTGAAGTAGGAAGTGAGCGAGAGTAATTAAAAACTAATTGATGGTATTAAGAAACAATGGAAGCGTTTGGGAGTGCAACGTAAAGGATCTCGCGGTGAAGTTGCCTTAGCCTGCGCTAAAGCACCCTGCGAATTCTCTGACCACAGAAGGTTTAGTGCTTTAGTATTCTGGGTCAGCGACGTATAGCTCTGCTGTAGTGTTCGGAATAGTCGTCGTTTTAAGTGAAGTGCACTTTATTGGCCCGGCTTATAACCTGATGCAATCTCATGTCATCTGCTGTCATCTCCTGACATCTCATGCTTTCGCTTCGCGTCACGCAGCAAAACGATAACCATGTGTAATATAGCATAGCAAAGGTACGGGAAAGAGAAGTGAGTGGTAGGGCTAATGGAAGGGTGAGGAGAGAACGGAGTACGGGAGAGGGTGATGCATAGCGTAGCCATGTAAGACGTCACGCAGGAAAAATGACGTATAACATAGCCATGTATAGTTAATTTCAATTGCTCTTACATAACTCTTCAATTACCTATCAATTTTACTCTAAAAATTATTTAAAGAGATTTCGTTAATTACTCATTTTAATGTAACTTTGGGTGCAGCAATGTCTTCCGCCCCGGCGTAGAGTTCGACTGCGAAGACGACAGGACCCTGACTATCATAGCATCTTCATAAAAAATACGAGTTGTGTAAAAAAATACAGGACTAAAAAACTTAGGACACATGGATATAATAAAGAAAATTAACAATAGAGGGCTTACAGTGCAATGAGGGGGAAAAAGACGGTTGATTGAGAACACATAGCATCAATAGATCTTGCACAGCAAATAAAGAAAACGAGAGGAATAGTGCTCAAAATATTCACATGTGCCTACCAACCAAAGAACGTATCGTTGGATACGTTCTTTGGCGGAATGGATAGGCTTGGCGATGCAGCAAGCAACACACAATTCGGCAATGGCCCTGCAGGATATGAATGAGAATGCATGGCCAGTTGTCAGCCTTGAAGAATGTAAGACCGCTTGTCGAAACGTTGGCTGCAGGGACAACCCGTGTTCACGAATATTTCAACTCTTCAATGCATGGCATAGCACATTGAGCATGTCTATAGGACACTGTGCTAGCCCACACGAAAGTGTGCCTTTGCCGAATCCAGGACGAACGCCTTTCCAGGGTGGTTGCTCTACAAATTGAGCTAATCAGGATGCTAGAAATTCGCAGCGCGAGGGCGAATACTGCGAATACTGCAAAATCTGCTCTGCGGAATCCCACAAGATGGCGTAAATGTAACCAGAAAGGAAACTGGCAATCACCTGTATTTAAGCGGAAAGATACAAGAAAATCTGCACACATTTCTAAAGAAAGCTTTGGTATAGCGACATCAAAGAAAAGGCATCAGTCCCGTGTTCGATAGCCTAACCAGGGTGAGTTTGTCTCCAGCTCCGGACGCTCTGTCTCTGAGAAATCCGTATGGATTTCCTTGTATAAACTTGCGCTACAAAAACGTATGGTTATTAGATTTTCTTTTCATAACGTGGGAAATGTTTTCCGTTTCATAATGCGGGATTCCGCAGACCTGATTTCGTACTAAAGACGCAATGGAAGACTCTTCAAACGGAGTCAGAAAACACTGCTCGCCGGTGGTCGAGGTTCCCGTGAACATGTGAGGGAAATATTGTTCTGCAGGCAGCGGGAAATTTGCCATTGCGTTTCAAAATATAAAAATATAAAATACCGATGATTAGAACACTCCCTAGCGCAAAATGTGTGCGCAGCTGTAGACGTATGTTCATTTGGCAATATAATTAGGCAAAGCATTTGAGCGACAAGTATGTGCGGAGAGTCACAGACAACTTGTTCTCTTTATTTCTTGTATTCAAATTTCTTTTTTAACTTTTTTATTATTTCTCTTCCTGGTGCTTTTTTCTATCTTTTTATTTAATCTTTCGTTTCTGTGGCGCCAACTGCAGTCACAGACAACTCGTGAAAACATTGAAAGACGCCGACCAAGATTATAAGTTATTTGGTGTCGCACACAACTCCTTACTTTCATTTATATTTACTCACATTTTTTATTTTGTTTTGTTATTGTATTTTTTCGTGTGTGTTTTTTGTTTATTTTCTGTCATCGTACCGGAAGTATCGGAACATATTAAAAGAATAATATAAAATGCGCAAGGTCATGACGCGGGCTGACAGAGCTTTCTGCCCCCTTTTCATCACCACCTATGCATCTTCCAGGGTGCTCATAGGCACCAAAGAAGGTAAAAAGAAAACTCCGCGCGGGATTTTTGGGGGGAGTTGAAAATCAGTTCTGCGGAATCCCGCAAGGTGGCGGAAGGGTTAAGAAAAGCAAAATAGACAACCACCCACTCGTAGCACGAAGCCACAGGATATCCCAGAAATAAAACCTCATAGTCGCCGGACTAAGACGAATTTTTCGGCGACTATGAGGCTTTATTTCTGAGAAATCCGTATGGATTTCTTTGTGGCTTCGTGCTACAAATGGGTCGTTGTCTATTTTCCCTTTCTTTCTTCTGGAGTTGATGCGTAAGCTTATAGTTTTATTCTAGTTCCTCTCCGGGAGAGAGAGAGAGAGTAGGCGTTTATTAGCTATTCCTTAAAACTTAAAACAATAGTGGATGGGACCCTTCGTCTAACGCTCCACTGGCTGTACCGGATCACCGAGCCTACTCCATGGTTGCCAGTTGGCTTCCCAAAGCCTGATCTGAAAGTCGTGCTTCCCACGACCAGTGTGGTAATGTATGTGTTTTTATGAGCGCGGAGTTTGCCGCTGCAGCACGCGAGGGACACCTGTATGTAACGTGTGTGAGCGTCAGTATCGCTCTCCACCAGAGTCATTCATTGGATTATTCCGAGGATTGTATCTTGGAAAGTGTGTTGAGGTATGTTTTCGTTTGCAGTCGGCGCCAGTCTCTAGATTGTCATCTGTTCAGTTTCGAGTGAGGTGGTGCAATGGTGCGTCGCTCTAGCTGTCCAGCTTCGAGGATTTCGGGAGCGTTGCTGTCGAGCACCATCGGCATGGTGCCTCTAAACTCCTTTCTAGCGTTCGTCAGCGTCTAGAACGTCCCCACAGAAGGCGCGTCTTATTATCGATGCTGGCATTTAACTGTCACAAAGACGCAATTTTCCTGATTTGTGCATTCCTCCATGTTGCCTCGGCATCTTGTCCTCCAGATGGTTTTCAGAAGCCTTCATAGAAGGTGTTCTCTTATATTTCTTTTCTACCGCCGGTGTAGCGCATTCATGTGGTTAAGGTGTACTGGCGTCCTCGAAGCGTTCGTGTTTAGCCCAGCATTTAGGACACTCGTCTTGAACACTCGTGAGGTCCTAGGTTTGCAACTCGGTACCTCCAAGAGATTGTATTTCATTTCATACATTTATTAACTTTATAGTGCTTCGTGATGCATGACAGATGGTCTGACGCTCGCGCAGTTTCCATTGAGTCAGCGTACAAATTATTACGCATTTAAAAGCAATCTGAGCGTGCGATATATCCTGTAAACTCCGCTTGTAATTCATTTACACGCAAAATCATGTACGGTCAGTCATTCTTCAGGCAATACATCCCGATGTTGAGATTATCTGACGACTGTTTGGAAATATGTTGCGGCGCTCTTTTAACGATAAGCTCGATATAATTATTCCGCGTGTTTTGTTTCCTCTTAGTAGCGAAGCTGTTTAAGCTGGCCGTCTTGTGCGGCCTATCAGAAAGTTGTCCTCATCAGCGGGTATGTGCCACAGAAATTTGGGAAATCCCGCTACTCACCACTGGTTCAATGAGAGACAGAGAAAGAGTGAAACCTATAGAAAGAAAGAGAGAGATAGAAAAAAAAGGACAACAATGATGAGAGTAAAGACATAAAAGGATGCAAGAATAGAGGAAGAGACAGAACGGGAAAGAGAAAAACAGTGTCAAAGAAGCAAAAATACAGACAGGAAAGAAACAGAAATAAGATAAAAAGAGTGAGAAAGAGAAAGAAATACAAAGTAAGAAATAGGAAGAAACAGATACAAAATAGAGATACAAGAAAGATAAAGATAAAAAAAGAGAAGAAAGAAAAAAAGAAAGAAAAAAATAAGAAGAAACACAGAAGGCCACCAAGCTGCGCTCTTCCTTCAGGCTTGGCACGCCTAGCGTGAAGCTACCGTACTTGGCAACGGGAAAGGCAACGGCGGCTGCGAGAAGAGCCCGAAGCGATGGAAGCCCTACGCCTACGACGACGTGCCCGTAGATCTATGGGCGGTGTGAACGCTCGGTTGTGGAGTTTGGGCATCCGTGTCGTGCGTAACCTAGCTAAAGATAGCAACAACCTAGAAAGAACGAGATTAGACTTCAGAACCACCAAGTTTCGCTGTTTCAAGTTTGCGCTACTTAGTGTTAGCTTCGCCAATATATTATTATTATTATTATTATTATTATTATTATTATTATTATTATTATTATTATTATTATTATTATTATTATTATTATTAATATTATTATTATTGTTGTTGCTGTTGTTGTTGCGGCTGCACGATGTGCTTGAAGCTAGCTTAAGGCTCGCCACGGGTCGGCTGGGTAATAAACTGCTCGCGTCTCTTGTTTATCAGCGAAATCTCTGCATAAACTCTTTCACAGCAAACGTTACTTCTATTCTGTCGAATTTCTTATTGGACATAGAAAAGTGATGCGGATCTAAACGCCGTGCAAAAAGACATAACCAGGAAGCTTCCATAACAGTATGACAAACTATAGGAACCCCGTGAGCGAATATCCAAGCTAAAGTGCACTTTTTCTCCGCCATGCGCATGCGGACGCACATGCTCCCAATTTCTTCCTCAAATACCCACACTGCGAACGCGCACTGCGTACAATGCACTCTGGCGGCGTCATCGTGGAACAGCCCGATCCACATTCTGTGGATTACATGAATCTTAGCTCTAACTGAAGTTCTCAAAAGCGCTTTATAGCAGACCATGATCTGTATTATTGGGTTATAACTTCCTTAGAACTCTCTTCAGAGAAGTTAAATATAGGGATCTCTTGTTCTGGTTGAACGTCACGTATGCATTACCTGGCACTTCTTGATCGGACATTAATGATGTAATTGAGTAAATCTCGCAGTGTTTCCTAGGGTGGTCTTTATGGCTCTCTCTCATGAGAGGTAGGCTACTGCTTGCGCATTCCGGCTCGAGCAGCAGCTCGATTTCTTGTGTCACTATAGTTTTGTGTGTAAACCTGTGGTAGCGATGTAAAAGGGGCAGGTTACTGATTTCCAATCGTTTGCATATTCCAAAGTCGAAGTCCTACATGTGTCAAGCGAAGATGACCTTGTACGAAAGCATGGTTCAGCACGACACGATGTAGCCCAGTAGTTAGGACACTTGCCTTCTGCGTGTTCGCGGAAATACAGCACCGCCAAGGTTCTTGGTTTTAAGGTGAAAGCCTTGTATGCGAGAAGTGACAGTCGCCGTCAGCACGAGTGATAAAAGCAGTCAGCGTGTGAGGACGTCATCATGATGTGACAGATCACCGAAATTTGTTACGTCTTCATGACATGTCAGATTCGCGCCACTTGATGTCGTCATCACATAAAATCATTGCTTGGTCCTATGTGGGCGATCCCGGAGGCACGCATCCGGAAGGCAGTGCAGTGCCACGCCAGCTGCTGAAAGCTTTCAGGGTAGGGGAACTGAGAAGAAAATAAAAAAAGATGAAGGCTTTCGCCTTGAATTCTTCTTAGGCGAATGTATAGAGGACCCTTTGAGTCTCCATTCAAAAATTTATTTTAACACGAAAGTGTGTTATGGCGGGCTCCACCAAGACTACAGTGACGTATTTCCGTCACGGAAATGACGTCGAAAAAATATACACGATCACATGGCAAAGAAAAAGAAGTTCCCTGAACGGGTATCGAACCCACGACCGCTCGGTCCGCAACAGCAGATGCCGCGCACGCTATCCACTGCGCCAAGGCCACAGCCTCTAGAGTCTTTACAAACGCGCCTTTTATATCTACCACTCTCCCGGTCGGCGGGGTGGTGCTGCCCTCTGGGAGCGGTAGAGTAAAGTAATTCGTCATTACTGTGGCCTCCGCGATTAGCACCTGCAACGCGTTATACGTCCCTCCCATTCGGCGCGTTTTCTATAGAAGTTCAATTTTGTTAATGCCTTAACACACCGCGATGTGGCGACCTTAGCCAAGCGTCGTAAAAGCGTTGGCCTCGCTCATAGCTCTGCGACGCGCGCCTGCCTCCCTTGGCTGTAACACCGCGTTCCCCGCTCACGCGCTCGCCCCTAGGAAAATCGCGGCCGGGCTACTGGGGCGGCACGACGCGCTTTGCGTTTCCCTCTAGTCCGGCCGTGGTGTTCAATCACATTTTAACATGCCGCGGGATGTCGACCAAGTTCTGCGTCCAATATGCAACGCTCTTCTGGCTATCACACCTAGTTCTCTGATTATGCTTTCACCGTTAATTACTACACCACAAGGGTTTGTTTAATCATTTACCAGGGACGTTAGTCGTCGGGATAGAGATGTATACCACCAACCATCGAAGTGGGCACATCCACGTTAAGCGGTGTTATATAGCTGCCAGACATCAATATGCATTGTGCAAACTCTCTTATATCAATTGTCTTACATCAATAAACATTGTTACTTCTGTAAGGGCACGCTTTACTTTCGTGTTATTCCGATTCCTATGACGGAGGTATCGACCATGTTTTTTTGTAGCGATCGTCCTCTTATGTGACAGAGTAAGGGAAAGTTTTCTCGACGAGTTTGAATTGAAGTACTTACTCATTTAAAATGGCTGCGGTATTTCCCTTGACAGGTTAGCTCCCCATGATAATAAATTATTGAACTCTGCCGTTATGCGCGGCTGAAAGAGAACATATGATCATGAGGCTTGCATAGTGCTGTACTTCGGATTAATTTTGACCACTTGGTTTTCTATAAGATGCGCCTAAATCTGAGTAAACACCGGCAGTTCTGCATCTCTCAGATATCAAAACGTGGCTGCCGTCGTAATAATAATTTCCGAGTTCTTACGTGCCGAAACCACGATGCGATCATGAGGCACGCCATAATTGAAGGCTCCTGTAATTTTGACACACTGGGGATCTCAGATGTGTACCTAAATCTAAGAAAATAGGCCTGTAGCAGTTCGCTTCCTCCGTCAAAAATACGATCGCCCCCGGCCGTACTCGAACCCCCCAGATTCTGGTCAGCATCCGAGCGCCGTAAACGGTGTAAGCGGTGTAACCGCCGCGGCAGCTTGACTTCCATCATCCGGAACTGAACCCGGGTCCTCGGCCTCAAAAGATTACATTTTTGTCTCGCATTCCGGAAGGCGCACGCATGTAAATGCTAACAGATGCAAAGAATGTGCAAACCGATTTAAGCACAAAGCTTCTTCAGTAGTAGTAGGATAAACAGTAAAGCATATGCCCCCATCTTCAAGTATTAGTGTGAGTTCCACGAGCCTTACGCATGCTGACGCGCGTGCTGTAGTTTTCGTTGTCAAAGCCGAACCCTGAGAACCCGTACAGCGTACAGTGCCGTTGTGCGGCGTCGCCATGGCGCGGGCCAACTCACAAGCTAAGAGTGGCGCGAAGCTTGTCAGAAATGAAATCACGCACTCCCGAATGCAAAACAAAAGCCGAGTGCAAAACAAAAGCCATCTCCTTCTTTTTCTCCTCAGATTATGCTTACCGAAAGCTGTCCGCACGAAACGTGGTTTTTGCAGTGCCCCAGGAATCGGTGAAATTGGAAGCTTTCTGCACCTCGCTTGATTTTGCAGTGCCTTCGTGATCAGCCCATCTTTGTCCAAGCGGCGTTGTCATGTGATGACATCATCACGAAACGTCATGCGATGTGACGTCATCGTATCGTCCCGACCAACTCATGATGGCGTCATAAATTCTGGCGACCTGTGACGCCACAACGTGATGATGTTTCTTGCATCACTTGTGTTGACGACGCCGGCGGTCACTTTTCGCGTTTGCTGCTCAAGACATCTGAATCTTTCGCCTTCGCAAAAATATTGGCTCCATACGGGCGTGATCATTCAATAATTCTTCTAGTCACGAATCGTCGCCGAGACGTTATGGGGGAGCTTGATATGTCGCACAAGACTGCCGCGGTCTGGCGCCACCGTAGCTTAGAGGCCACCTTTCTCCGGGTTGATTCCGAAGAGACCACAGCTGCGGCCGGCGCAGTTTTCAAAAGCGCTTAACACCAGACCTTGAGCTATATTAATTGGTTGTTGCATTTCTAGAACGCTTTTCAGTCAAGTTAAATATAAGGACCTTTTTTCGGGGGGTGAAGGCCACGCATACACTACTCGGTGGCTCTGGTTGATTGGACGTTAGTGATGTACTTGAGTAACTCTCGCAGTGTTTCTTAGGGTTGTTCTTGCCGCTCTCTCTTATAAGGAGTAGGTTATTGCTTTCTTTTTCTGGCTCAAGCAGCGCCGTCTTTGTCGAACATATGGTGTTTAGTCTGTAGAACTGCGATAGCACAGTAAAGAGACAGGGTACCGCTCTCCAATTGTTTGAATAATCTGAAGCCGAAATCCGACATGTCTCAAGCGAAGGTGTCCCTGAACGAAAGCACGGCATGGGCTCGAAACTATCTAGCACACTTGCCTTATCTCCATTGGCGGAAATAGAGCAATACAGCACCGCCAATATTGTTTTCAGGAGAAAGCCTTAGATGCCTCATAAAACACGAAAAGTGAATATCGCTCTCAACATGAGCACGGCCGCTCCGTAAAAAAGAAAAAGAAAGGTGCGGTCTGTTGCGTGGCACCGAAATCGCGTCGCGGGCGTAGTTCACGCATTCGCCGTGGTGCCACTGCTCGGGGACAGCTGGTACGGAGGGGCAGGAAAAGCTCTTCCGCATTTGCGTTGGTACGCGCGACACTGACTCTAATCAGGCTAAATAATACGTTTCCTGTTTACACATATGAAATATTGAAATCATAATGAAAAATACCGATTAAGTTACAGACGTGAACACGTTGCCAAAATTTTCGAATAGGCAGCGCACAAAAGGGCAACAAATGCGTACACATAGAAAGACGCAAACACAAGCGCTATACTGCAGTACAGCGCTTGTGTTTGCGTCTTTTTATGTGTACGCATTTTTTGCCCTGTTGTGCGCTGCCTATTCAAAAATCATGGCTCACCAACTAGCCCATTAGTACATATTAAGCAACGTTGCCACAGCTGTGGAAATCTTTTTTTTGTGGAGTGGACCTCAGTACCCTGCCTGGCAGTTGCCCGCGTGACCCTATTGAGGGGTGCGTGAGTAGGTAACAGACTTCTATCGAGAGGTTCTGCTTGAAACATTCTGTCACTATGTTTGTTTACTTCACCCCTACACATGCACCCGGTAATGCAAAACTACAGGTAGGACGACCTGTATCCACTTTCCGAAGTAATGCAACGACTCACCCGAAATCAAGAGAACTGATTATTACGAATTGTCGTCGGTATACTTACGCTACTTTTCTACACGAAACACCGATTGACCGAGGCACGTATCTGATGTGGGCGCCTGACGGGTCCGGGCTCCGTTTCCCCCAACATCCAACCTTTCCTCTATCTATCCATGCTCCTGCCAGTGTTCCCATAGGCATGTTTCTCCCAACAGATCCCCTCGACTCCGCGCTTGCCATGAAAATTACCTTGCATCCCCCCCCCCCTCCCGTTTTCAGAGAGATATGCCTGGATGTACCTTTCTAGGTCATGAATTGGAAACAAAATATCAATATACGTAAAGTTGTCTAAACTTTATGAGTGCATAAGCCAGCGACAAAAGTGTGAAAGGCGATTCATCCAGTAGCTTAACACATCTATTGATTTCATTTATATTAAGGAAGGGTTTCTTTACAAACGGAGAACCTTCTTTGAGAGAAGTTTAAGCGACAATCTCATTGCTAGAGACCTGTCGCTCATCTCCCACTTGATTCGTTTTCCCGACAGACCTTGGCGAGAGATATTCTTCAGCAATGCTTCTCAACACTGTCGGCAGCAGGTAAACACGAGATATTTCACAGCCGCGTATGTTCTGGCATTTCGATCGCAGAGCAGTTTCGTGGCATAGCACCGAAAGAAAGGCTGGCTGCCATACACGCGCTCACCCAAGAACCCAGACAAGCGCGGGAAACACGAAGAGAACTTGCCCACACACACGATCACACAAAAAGGCCCAATAAAAAAATTGGCGTGCCAGGATATACGTATATCCTATGCCAGGATATACGTAACGTTAGCAAAGGTTCAGCTGATTACTATGAGCTTTCCAGATTGTCTAGGATTAGCTTGATTGTCATGCTTACTGGTGCTCCAGTGACACACACACGGTATAAGTAATATGTGGCACATGCATATTTATTTTTGCTCAACGTCAGGTTGATTCTTCATTCTTCGTACGCTGAACCGCTAATTGCCAGGCAACTACTTCGGGATCCGATCACATGAGCTTCTCGGCTCTTCTGCGCCGTTGAGCAACATTTGCGCTCTCCTTCTCCATGGCGTTACCCACCTGCAAACGCCAGTAAGAGGCGCTATCAGGGGCACCAGCGCATTGTCAGACGGCGACTGCACAGCGAAGGCGAATAGCTGCGCGCGCCATGGCTACGACGTCACTCCCCTCGAATGCGCAGAGCAGCAGCGGCGAGTCGCGCGCGCCGGCGCCAATCTGTCTGCCCGCCTACGACGCCACTCCTCCCGCCCTCCGCCACCAGCAGCGGCGAGCCGCGCGCGGCGGTGGCGGAGAGCGCGTGAGATGCCGGCGCCGCACTGATCCTCGCGCATGCGCAGCACGGCTCATAAGGAACCACGCGAAATCGGCTCCGGCTAGGCAAGTGTAGCTAACGCTACAAAAGAAAACGAACAATCCCCTAGGCAACCACGTCATGGCACGAACGGGCGTCTGCTTTGTGTACCCGAACAGTGGCGCCAATATCAAAAAAGTCTCACTTTCACCGCAAGGGCGAAGCAATGAATGCGATAGCAACAAATTGTAGTGTTACACGAAGTGAGGCTGGCAGCTAACTGTTTTGCATCCGATCTCGCGTAACTACAAAACGCTGGTGTAAGAGAATACGAGCTCTAGTGAGAGATGCTCCACGGAAAGTCACTTCGCGTTGAGAGCGCAGCACGTAGAAGGGTATACGAGCAGCCCACTGTGATGGCCTTTGAGATAGCGCGCGCGCCAGCGATCGCCACCGCGCCCTTAGATTCAAAGTTCAAAGTTGCTCCTCACGCGACGCGACACTGCCCCCCCCCCTCGCGTCTTTTAAGGCTCGTTAAAGACGGGCGGGGCATTTCCTGTCTGCTTCGACGGTAGGCCTTCCGAGCAGGGGGATGTTATCGCATGCAAGCTCCGAGCTATGGGCCGTCTTGTTTGAACTCTGCTTCGGCCGCGTTCGTCACCCCCGCTCACGCGCTTTTACGTGTAGTATAACATACAATGTGCGGGGGGATCTTATCAATTTGGAACTCATACCGGAAGGACATGACGGCAACGGCGACGGCAAAAACCCGTCGAGACTGTCCATACAATTGCTATCGCAATAAAACAGCGGCGGCGACTGTCACATCAGCCGAGACGCGCTCAGGACAACAGGAGTGATGCAAAAAATGATCAGCACGTGATGACGTCGCCGTATTACGTCACCATGACATCACAGAACGGCAAAATATTTGATGTTATTATGATGTCATCGCGACGTAACATGACTTAACGTCACACGATGATGTCATCACATGACATCGTAGCTAGGCCAAAGGGGGCAGACTACGGAGGCAATGGAAAACCACGTTAGGTGCAGAAAGTTATCGGAGGGTGGTGGGGCAGGTTCAATGCATCGACGGAGAAGAAAATGAAGATGGCTTTCGCCGTCCAGTCGCTTTGGGTGAGTTGACGGCATAGGGTCCCTGTGAGTTTTTTTTTTTTTACATTCTTTCACCATGCTTTTCCTTATTGGATGCTTTCTTGGTTCTGCGAGCATCCCCTCGCATTGTAGATGCGGTCCTTCAGACTGTTGCATTCATTAAGATATATCATGTATAGTAATGTAAGCCGTTTATCATCAATAACTCTCACCAGAGCAGTTCTCACGACTTCTCCGCTTTAGCAGCGTTGATCGTCATAGTGAGGACGGCAATGGGAGGTCTGTGAGTAATATTCGGATGGTCTCCAATATACAATGGAGTCAGGCTTCCCTGCATATGCACGGACCGGGTGGAGTTGATATGCGTCCAGGTTGATCGCAGCTCAGGAGTGAGTCTTGACTGTTCGACTGATGCGTTGGCCTTCCGGCTTCGAAACAGGTAGGCTCAATTGGCAGAGGAGGCGTAGCGCGTAATAAGCGTTGGAGCTCGCCGGGCTTAGATACGGTTGGCTGTCCCTACGTGGGCGGTCGGTTGGCTGAGCGCGGCTAGTTGGTTGGCTGGCGCACCGGGTGTCTCTCAAAGGCATCTGCCCTACAGGGGCGCATCCTTGCGAATCGTTACTCTCGAGGGGTTCTGAGGGGTACGCCTGCTTTAGGCTTACTACAACTCCACGTCAAACAATGACATAGTGCCATACATGGCAAGAGGTAGAACGCTCAAATTTTTTTGCATACTCGACAATAGGACGCAATGAAATTGAATGACATTTTTCCTGCTTACACGATAAACGTAACTGTGTTTATGCCTTCAGTGAAAGTCTCACCAACGTCGGTTTAGCGTTATTTTGCCTTCTTACAGGTATTTTTTACACAACAGGGGTCAAGTAGAAAACGTGACGCGACTGCTGTTCAGACGTGCAGATTGCGTTCTTCTTTCTTTTTACGCGCGCTTTGTACGAAATAAAGAGCTGTCGAATATTAATTCAGAGGTTAAAATATCAGAATCGAATGATGGAAGGCGTGCAAACACGTACAAAATGAAGACAGCGAAACAACACAAACGCTGGCGTTTTTCTTGTCCCTTTTCCCTTCTCTTGTGACCATGTTTGTATGCGGTAACTTCTTTTGTGACGAATACTGAACAATTCGCTCGACTTTTTGCCGCTGTATGCTCAAAACGGAAATATACAAGTGTTTTATTCTCCTTGCCTTTGAAGTGAAATTCGCTCGTAGCAATTTACGCAATTTGCAAAAGACAGTTAAGCACAATCATTCAAGATTCTGCAATTTTATTCTTATTGCTTAAAATACAATCACATATTCCTACAAAGAGAGATCCAATCTTTTATGGAAACTCAAAAGAAAAAAAGAGCATAAGGCATACGCTACTCTAAGAACACATTTCTGCTTGATGCAACAATAATGCGAGATTATGCAATTCTATTATAGCTTAAAATACAATCACATATCCCTACAATGACAGATCCAATATTTTGTAGAAACTCAAAAGAAAAAATCACAGCATATCCACGGGGTGAATGATGAGGAGTGGGGCGAAGATCCGGAGAGAATCATCGGTAAACAGTGAAACTCTTCCGTGAAATTCGTCCACTACATCATACAAGGAGTGTGAAACAACGTGTATATATTACACATCAAACTTGTATTGTATTGTTGGTTTACGTGGTCCCTTCATCGTCACCGCATTCTGATCGGTGAAATGCAGGTAAAGTGTCCGCTCCCGAGCGAAGGAGAAAGCGCGCCAAGAGCCAGCGCGACTCCGAGCGAAATAGAAAGCGCCCCAAGAGCGACAGCGATCCCCGCTCGCCCTTCGAGCATTAATGGCAAGGCTAGAGGGAAGACACGACGCGCGTGGCGTTCCTCTTCGCGTTCCACGACGCGAGGTCGGTAGCATGCCCAACGAAAGCCAACGGAACGCGATCCGCGCTCATGCAAGTGCTACGGCTTCGCGAACAATGCACGGCGTTTACTGCACATAAATCGTGTACATATTTCTCGTGCCGCCTCGGCCTCGCGCTCTCGTACGGCATAGTCCTCGCGCCGTTGCCGTGCCGCTTGGGCCTCTCGTTCTCGAACACTGGGACCTTGGCGGCGTCGTCGCGCAGCCAGACGACACGTTTCGTCCTCCCGCTCTCGTACGGCAGGATCTTGCCGGCGGCGTCGCGCAGCTTCACGACGCGCTTCTGACAGCGCCATCTCGCATATTTCATCATCAACAACAAGAAAACTATACCGCCATCTAGTGTTGTTATATGCAATTTTACTGGTATACTCACCGCGCCATCTGTTGTAACATTCATAAACTAGTATACTCACAGCGCCATCTATTGAGCAATTCATAAACTAGAGGTGGCTACATACTACTACTACTACTACTACTACTACTACTACTACTACTACTACTACTACTACTACTACTACTACTACTACTACTACTACTACTACTAGAGAGGAGGGAACGACCCACACCCTAAGGAGCTTCGCCCCTAAAAAGCATAAGGCATACACTGCTCTACATACACATTTCTGCTTGATGCAGAACGAGAACAAAACGAAGTGAACCAACTCATTTTATCTAGAGGGAGCACCAGACCAAGTTTTCTTGCACAAATATAACAATAAACTAAATTCACAGAACTGCGAATAGCTTTAAAGGTAGTGCTGCCCAAATGAAAGACGTTTCGATCCTTATTCTATCTAATATTCTGTTCGTTATTGCGAAGGGTTTGTTGTCCGCATGCTGTTTTTGACGCTGGTACTTTCCAGCATTCTTTATTGGTATTGTTCTTTAACTTTGCATGTTGCCTGATTAATAAAACCCCATCTAGATTTTACCTCGTGTGTACAAGCTCTACACCGTCGGTAATCGTGCATTGTAGTGATTTATATCACCCTATGCTCATAGTAATATCTAGAAACAACTACGGTCATATTTCCTTTCACGTAGTAGCCTGCATTGGCAAGGAGCATTAAAAAAAGGCGTCGCATTTGCTCACGTTTTGTGAGCGCCAAACGAAACGAATGCACTGAATAAAGAAACAGAAGCAAGCGGCATTTGCCCGCTGAGAAGTCCGATCAATACGCAGTGCGAAACAACTTGTCAAATGACATTGAAACGTACATGAATTTGGACCGAAAAAAAGAACACTGAATCGTCGCGACGGCACATCACAAAGTTGCCATGCGCACCGAAGCCGTAGTTGCGACTATTAAATTGTTTTCACACGAAGCGTTTTATGCAGGGGGTCCACCAAGACTTTCATAGCGTGTTTCCGTCGCGGAAGCACGTCAGCAAAATGAACTCCATCGGATGGCAAAGAAAAGAAAACTCTAAGAAAAAGTCCGTTGACGCGAATCGAACCCATGACCCCTCGGTCCACGACGATGGCTGGCGGGCGTTCATCCGAGTGAGCTACCGCCGGACACATACGGAGGGTACATGAATGAGCCTTTATCTTTCACACTTCCTCTCACAGTGCTCTTGGATGGATGGAGGAGCATGAGCGTCCCTTTATAACGGTTGTGGTGACATCTGTGCGACCAGGCACGGGGCACAAAAGCGCACCGTTGCTACGACGTCCATTCGGCGCGTTTCCACTACAAGTTTACTTTTCGTCAACGCTTTAACACACAGTCAGGTGGCGTCTT
>NC_051185.1:100397945-100450860 GCF_013339695.2 Rhipicephalus sanguineus | reverse complement strand
CAAGAAGAGCATTGGCGCTTGCATGGGCGTTGTCCATTATAGATGCAGTAAATTATTTCTTCCGAGAGCTCGGCTGTCCAACTTTTGAGCGCTATGCAAAGACACACGTCGCTACGCAGCAGACAGAGGCCCAACTGTGCACGTGAACTCGAACGTGCAGGATGACTTGTAGGAAACATAGTCCTTGAAGCTTTGGTGAATTTCTTGAAGCAGATGACCGATAGGCGTCTCTTTTCGAGCATAATCACCATCAACATCATTCTCGCAATTTCGAGCATCATCTTCATTTATCATCATGATAATCACTTCGAGCATAAACCATCGAATCATCATCACTTATCGTCATCATAATCGTTATCATAATTTCGAGGAGACGGCGCAAGCACGACTTGGAACAACTCCGCGTTCTAGGTGATTTTGTTATATTAATTAAAGGGACTTTCTACCGCTCTGAAAATATTTTCTGGTTGTGGCGAAAATGAAAAGATCGTTCGCCACATCGGCGGCAACGAGCATGCTTTTGTCCCATAAAAAAGGAATTATATTTTAATTTGATGTTTGAAAATCGTGAAAGAATAACCGCTAGACTCCCCCGAACAGTGAGTGGTCAATCTACTGATAGAACAAGAAATCCTCGCAGTACAATATTTTGCTTATAAAAAACATGTATAACTTGAAATTGTATTTTACACACTTGAGGCAGCTTTCCGTTGCCTGAGAGAGTAATTCCTTGCTTTATTTTCTCACGAAGCAAAAAAGGCGCCGGTGGCGCTACGTGCGGCGCCGTCTTCAATTTCGTCTCCTTCAACTCATGCGCTATGCCATGCGGCCCTCCGCGCTTGTCGTACTGTGCCGCTGTATTGTTGTTAGGATGTCTCACATGTGCTGCGCTGTGAAGGCGTGCACTTATCGTCTCTTTGTTTTAATCAACTTGGCTTGCATTGGGGCAGCAGTGCCAAAATAAATGCATAGATTGAGATTACAGCAACCAAGTGTTCTGTAATTGTATAATAATTCTTCATTTAACCGTTAGCGCGCTGAAAACGACTGTTACATTCATTACATTAGTGTTCAGCGAAAATAAAGTAATCTACAGAAATCACTTGTGCTTTCAGTTTTAATTTTTACTGGCACTATAATCGTCATCGCATCCACCAACAAGTATCGTGGGCATGTTTCACGCCAATGGAAGAAGACCGGAACGCAGATCGAAAAATTCTATTTTAAAAATACTACTCACTTTCCAGAGAAACCGCTGGCAAGGTTGGACACTTCAGACGGTACGCTTTCTATTGCGGTACAAAACAGAAAAGCGATGAAGGACGCTAGACAGTCCCTTTAATTTCTTTAATCTCTTGGCAGTCCTTTCTGATTGATTAGTTTCTTCGTCCACTACGCCAGGGTTTCCAGTTTAATACTTTTAAAATGCAGCGCTGCTTGCCTAGAGGGCACTAGGGTTTCTGGGTTCTTGTGGACACGAGCGGAGAGATGGTGCACCTTGAAGTGCGCATGTTTACAGCCGAGCACTACGGTGTTGGTGGTAATGACGCTGTGCACGCATTCTGGAGAAAGGAAAACGCATTTCCCGCTCCATTTCCTCTTGCTCGAGAGGTTTATATCCGTAGCGTTATTGCACATGCATGACATTATTTTTTATATTTATATAAAAGGAATGTAGATACGAATCAATTAAATACATGCAAATGTTTGTGCGAATGGCGAAATTATAGTCTGTGCTATTTGTCTCATACCGTTTTAGTGCTTTTATTTCCACGTTCTGTCAAGACATTGTGATGCTTCTTTTGTTTTCGACTGTATTGACTCACGCACGCAACGACACATTGTAGGGTTGCGAATATAAATAAGTAATAAATCATAACAAAAATATGAACCTCGCCGTACGTTAGCGTGACAGACGGCTCACCATATGCAAGTCAGTATAACTACCGCGCTGCACATAATCGGGAAGGAACATGTGACTCACCGGAGCACAATGAGGCGTTCTGTGCGGGGGCAAAATGTAATAAATTTTCTTCACACTTTTTCTTCCTTGAACGATTTTCGCTGTCTCACTTTCCCTGATCCTCCTTGCCTCTACTGCGCATGCGCATCTTTCTCGCGCTCTGCTATACACATCAGTTCACACCATCGAGTGCATCATACGAATTCACACCTTGTGCCTCCTATGACTTCGGTTTTGTCAATACATCTTCTCTGCATCTCTTCCACCAATACTGAACACCCTCTTTTATAGGGTAGCAAGACGAAAAATTGACCAGTTTGTGTTTGGTCTCTAGAAGTTGTACGAAGCTCAATAAGTACTCTTACGTGTAAGTTTGTTGAGGATGGTTTTATGTTGACTACAGACCGGTCAATACTTTCACCCGCTTCGAACACCAACGTTTCTGAAATGCTGACGCCATATATGTTTAAAACTTCTTTAAAAACTGATTTTACGAAGTTTCCGAATGAACGAAAATGACTTGGCACCCAATCCAATTTAACGAAGTTTTCCTGAAATAAATGAGTGAAAGAGGGATCATTCCTTTAAATCGTTTTCCTTCGATTTTAAAAAGGGTGATTTCTTTCGGACACAGACGGGTTTTGCTTCGAGCGTGTGCTCTGATGCTATCGCGTTAAATCATCTATTCGCCACAGTTACGGTCATAGCTTTACTTTGATGAGTCTGCACGCCGCGCCCATGCACGGAAGAACAGACACAGCAGTAGGCAGCGCTGTTACGTGCCAGATGGCGCTTGGGACTGCGGTGGTTTTAATATTGTCCCTGCTAAATTCTCCCTCTATCGATTGAGTTCGCTATTTCATGCTTTATATGACACATTACAGTGATAGCCTCCATGCAATTTGCTTGCTCGGCCTGCTCGTATACAATCACTGTATTCGTTCTCCGCCTCATTATATTTCGGCAGATTGTTATAGATTTACATTACGCAACCTTCTACGAAGCTTCATCGCCCGGAGATTGGAGGCTGTGTGTCCACGCCGCATTCGGCAGATTGTTCACATGCGTGGGTTAGTCGCAAATACTATGCCGCGGTGGCTTTCGGGTGTCGCTACATTACAATTTTAAATTTCGGCGAACAGAGAAATCTGTTTCTCGATTTTGCATTTTTTACAATTGAGCGAGATAGTTGCAGCGTTAGAACGTTAGCTCGATTTTAACTGTATGTGTTTTGCAACGGCAGTCTCTGTGACAATATATTATAATTCCAGAGGTGCAGCGCGGCTCTGCGACCACCTGCAGCATGGTTAACCTTGACAAGTCGGTATGCGACTCGGTCACCCAGGGCTCGCGCCTCGCAGTGCACGCGCTGAAGACATAGTGACCCGGAAACGGAACGCTGAAGTGTCCCCGATTCTGGTCGCACGAGGCGAACGTTTGACGAAGCGACACTGGCGTCAAGTCAGGAGAGTCGCTCGAGAATCAGGAGAGTCGCTCGACGCGCGTCTCCTCCACTGGGGAAGCAGGAGTACGCGGGCCGACAGTCCGAACGCAGGGTCTAGCTCTATGCGGTACCTTTTCGTCGTTAAGGAGACAGGGAGAACCATCGCACCACCACCACCACCACGAAGCACAACAACAAACAACAACTTAGTAACGTTGAAGATTGGGCTAGCTGGTTAAACGTAATTAGCACTGCAGCGCAAATTATCAGTTGAGGAAATGGTGCGATGCTGCAGTGACTGGGTCACTGTAGCATCCCTCTCGCTCACCAAAATGGAAATTGCTTATCTTAACGAAGCACGCGTGAGCGTTCGGCAACAACTTTTGGTTGTGGCATATTTTGAATTTGAATTGAATTTGAATTTGAACTTTATTCAGACAGACATTGTCAGTGGGATAGGGGCAGGAAGCAACTGCCTGAAGGGCCCCCCTCCCCTACATTGCTCAGGGGTGGAAAGCCGCGGTAACGCAAGTACATGTAACAAGAAAAGAAGGTCAAAACCAGGCATACAGGCGATCAAACTAGAATAAGTAAAGTAGTTACCCGGTGCACACTAATAATAATGCGTGACATGGAAATGTTTATACGAGCCCTGATGATGGTCAATGTTACAAAACAGTAAACCGAATATACGAAAAACATAAAACATAAATAATAATAAAAAAAGAAACATCGAGAGACGGCAAATGTACAATATAAAGAGAAGATTAGGAGCTAAACATAAGGTAATCTTTAACTTTTTTCCGGAAACTATATGTCGAAGAGTTGTCCCGAATCATATTAGCAATTTCTCGATTATTATTTAGAAAATGTGGTATTAAATAGGCGAGTGTCTGAGTACCGTATTTAGTTCGGAACATAGGCGTTCTGAGTCGATTTTGCCTTAGGTGATATTGTGAATGGTCAGATAACGATGATAGGGACAGGACTTGGGGGTCATGCAAAATTTGCCTATGTGTATGCATAGCGAGTCTTAGTTGCAATAACTGATCTATTCTGAGTATATTAAGCTTGGAAAATGATGGCGCTGTGTGGTCATTTCGCTTAAGATTTTCGATGCAACGCACAGCTCTTTTTTGTAAAATTAATAATCTATCAAGGTTTGTTTGGGTAGTGGTACCCCAGATTAGGAGACAGTATTGCAAATGAGAGTGAACGAGGGGCATAATATAACTGCAGTTTCAACCATTTAGGCACCAGGGAGCTAATTTTATACAGTATTGAGATTGACCTGCACATGTTTGCATGGATCTTGTTTACGTGAGGTGTCCAGCTCATATTCTCTTCAAAAACAACACCTAGAAATTTATAACTAGGAATCCGTTCGATAACGCAGTTTTGAAATATTATACAAGCATTATGGTCTTCAGGCTTGTTACGCGCTTTTGAAAAATAATATATTTAGTTTTTTTTACATTAAGTTGAAGTTGGTTTAGATGCAACCAGTGTGACAGATCAGTTAACCATCTATTAGCTATATTTTGAAGTTCAAGTAGATGTTTACCTAAAAAAAAAAGCACTCGTGTCGTCTGCATAGAGAATTATGTCGGGAGTTCGGGGTATGTTCACAATATCATTTATGTAGAGAATAAAGAATAAAGGTCCCAGAATGGATCCCTGTGGAACGCCATATTTTATTGGTTGAGAATGAGAACAATAGCCATTTAGACAGGTGAATTGCACCCTGTCAGAAAAATAGCTGCGTATCAAATTTAATACGGTACCTCTAATGCCGTAGTAAGGGAGTTTGTAAAACAAAATGAAATGCTTTATGGAATCAAACGCTTTTTTGAAATCTAAAAATATTGCAAGAGTATATTGCTTATGATCAGTGTTACTAAGTAATTTTTCTTTAATATCCAAGAGTGCCATTTTGGTTGACTTCTTTTCACGGAAACCAAATTGTTGCCTTGCAAGCATTTGATGGTCACCAAGAAACTTCATTAGTCGTGATTTTAAAGTGTATTCTAAAACTTTGGAAAATAAAGGTAGCACAGAAATAGGCCGGTAGTTATTCAAGTCGTCGTGAGAGCCACATTTGTGGATGACTACCACCTTAGCTATCTTCATGCCATCAGGAAAAGTACCAGTGGTGAAAGCTTGATTGCAAATATGCTGCAGTGACAGTCGTGGTAGCAGGAAGTGACAGTCAGTCGTTGGCAGTGACAGTCGTTGGCAGTGACAGTCGTGGTAGCAGGAAGTGAAGTCCGCTCAGCAACGGTCTTCCCTTGCCCAGGTGTTCACTTGTGCAGGTGTTGACGGTTATCTGGATCGGCTATTCCGGCTATCGGGATATTCTCTGGATTTCTCGACCCGTCTACGTTGAACATCTGGTCAAGAAACGCCACTACCTTGTCGCTACAGCCACCTGGAGCGAGCCTCTGCCCCAGAGCGGACTGCGAGCACACCTACCGGAGACACTACTTAAGCTCAACACTGTGCTCGTGCAGCCGCATTTTGGCAGTAG
This sequence comes from Rhipicephalus sanguineus, assembly GCF_013339695.2. Lineage (NCBI taxonomy): Eukaryota > Metazoa > Arthropoda > Arachnida > Ixodida > Ixodidae > Rhipicephalus > Rhipicephalus sanguineus. The sequence continues at coordinate 100,444,926 of NC_051185.1, read as the reverse complement.
CAGTCGTGGCAGCAGGAAGTCAAGTGCACTGAGCAACGTTCTTCCTTTGTACAGGTTGGTTGAGCATTGTTCGGACCGCTGATGTTCCTCCTACTTTTGTTGTCGCGATAGCTGCTGCCAGTAGTTAAAATGGTGTAGTAATTGTTACGTTTACATGATGCCATCGAATGCTGAAATTTCGAGCAGAAATTGAAAAGCTTCGTTAAAGTGTCTCTGCCATCAGCAATTTTCATGAAGAAACAAAAACAAGCATGAATTCTCCACAGCCGAAAACAAGTCTTTGCTGAAATGAAATGATGAACTGGCTTCTAAACTGGCTGATATTGAACAGCGTTCGCCGATTAACAACGTTGAGATAAAAGGTGTGCTATGTAAAAAGGGTGAGGACTGCACCGCCATTCTTCAGAATATGGGCGATCTATTTGGCTGACCCATAAATAAGGATGATATCGACGCTGTACACAGCGTGCCTGCGAAAAAGGACACGAACATAATCGCGAGATTTTGTTCTCGGGTCAAGAAAAATGAATGCTTCCGTAAAGCACGCAGAGCCCGTCTAACAACCGAGCCGCTTGGGTTTCCTCAGTCACAGGGCGCCGATGTGTATGCCCACCTCACACCCGACAATCAAGAGATTGTTTGTACAAGCGCTGTCAATAAAGAGAGAAAAGCCATTGAAGATTTTTGGGGTAGACAAGGGTCGCATCAAGGCGCGGAAAACTGAGGGCAGGGAAGTTCACGTCATCGCCAGCGTGCAGGAACTCTCAGTAATGAGAGAATATTCATTGTTTAATAACGAAGCGATTGTTACCTAAAAAGAAAACTGGCAGGCAATCAATATGTGACGCTGGAAAAATTAGGCGCATTTCTTTCCACGAAATGAATACAATCTGCTTCATTGATTTCAACGCATAATCTGTACGAAATAAGGACAACAAAATAACCGCTCTTATTTCAACTCTTAGCTCCGAACCTCATTTTCTTATGATCACGGAAACATGGTACAGGAACGAATCTGAAGCTTAAAATTACCCGGCTATGCAACCTTATTTTTAAATCGCCCATCAATAATGGGAGGTGGTGTTTTGATGATGGCTAAAAATACATTACAATGTCGGCTGCTTCAAGAGTTTTCCCACGTCACTAATGATTATGACATATTGACATTACCAAGTGATGGTTTTGTTTATGTTGTGTTATACTGCCGTCCTAACGGTAACAACTCGAATTTCTTAGCATTCTTAGATACATACTTATGTTGGGTTGGAGACGTTGGTAGTAAGCTATTTATTGCAGGTGATTTCAATATCGACGTTGTGAAAGTGTCAGGAAATCTGCTTGAACTATGTCAAGTTGTTGAACCAAATGGGTTATCTAATGTTATCACAATCCCAAGCCGCATTGACAAAAACAGTGCGACAATAATTGATATGTTCACTAATAACATAGAAGGTAAGAAATGTTTGTCCGGCGTACAAAGCGCACGCATCAGTGACCATCTTTCTATTTTTATGCTGATAAACGAAGCCGTGAATCATGCGCCATCCCAACTCATAGAACCATTGATTATTCAAGATATTAATGAATATACATTGGCTGCATTTCGCCAGGAAGGTATCGTTAACCGATTGGTCAGCTGAATATGGCGAGGAGAACCAGAAACCGCCTATATTTTTAAAATGAAAAACTGATAAGGATTTGCAAGAAATGCTTTCCGTACAGACAGCTGAAGCATATGCGCAAAGCTAAAAAACCTAGGCTAAATAAAACTTGTTTTAAGGAAAATAAAACGTACAAGTAAATTATTCGAAAAATTCCTGAAAAACAAAGACGAAGAAACGCTTAAACGTATCAAAGCTCAACGAAATAAAGTAAACAGTGTGCTGTGTTAGAAAAGAGAAAATACTTAAACAACACCTTCAACAGAGATGTAATGAGTAAAGAAGACTTAGCTTGGTCTAGGCTAAATAAGTTTCTCGGCCGTTACAGTGATGACTTCAGGCATACTGAGCTTGTGATAGACGGTGACGTTATTCGTAAGGATGATTATTTAGTGATTAATTTCTATGTCTAGCAAAGGAACAGCACAATTCAGCTTGTGCTAGATATTTTTCTGACAGGATCTCTGAGAGTGCGTTTATGGCGCCATCAACAGCCAGCGAAGTTGCTTCTGTATTGCGTCTGTGAAAAACAGCACGTGTCATGATGCATATGATATACAGATTAAACCCATCAAATACGTGTTAGATATCATTGCTGGATTATTAGAGCATATCTTTAACCTTGTTTTTGCACCGGAATTTTCCCATAAATGTTGCAAGTTCCAAACATGGTTGTGTTGTACAAGGTAAGAGATAAAAAATGCACTTAACAATTACCGGCCGATATCTATACTTCCAGTAATATCAAAAGGAATGGAAAAAACTAATTCAAAGGCCTATGTTTTTTCCTAAATAATCATCACATCATCACTTCTTCACAGTTCGGTTTTACCAATAGCCGTACGACTAAACATGCTCTTTTAGAGCAGAATGAATTTATACTAAATGCTTTTGAACGCGTACAGACTTTAGGCATCTTCATAGACTACTAAAAGGCGCTCGACACAATAACTCACATTACACTGCTAAAGAAATGCGCACAATATGGCTTTGGAGGTGTTTTCCTAGAACTTATTGAATCATACATAATATATCAGCAGCAGGAGGTAGTCGTCGCAATTGTACCTCCAATTTACTAAAGATTTCAGCGGGTGTACCGCAAGGTACCTTACTAGGGCCTTTGTTTTTTCTTTGCATATATATAAAGGATACTGTAAAAATGGGCACGTTTGTAAAATGTATTATATACGCCGATGACACAACCTTGCTTCTTACTACTGAAAATTATAAAAACTTAATTTATGACGCAATGCAGGTACTGGTGAAGTTGGCGGCGTGGACATGCATTAACTCTTTAAAATTATACACATAAATAACAAAAGCTGTATACTTCAGGCCTAAAAATAGACAAATCCCTTGTAATGTGCCATTAAAACTTGGCATTTCAGAATTTGAGATACTACCGCGTATTAAGTGTCTGAGAATAATTTTTGATGAACACATGTCTTGGGACGCACATACTGAAAAGCTATCTGGCACTATATCAAGAATTTCGGGCATTTTATTCCGGGTGCGTTTCTCGATACCTAAGGTAGTGAAACTTCTCATACATAAATATCTGCTTTTATCTCACGCTAACTGCTGTCATCTGGTTTGGGGTACGACAACATTAACAAATATCCCTAAATTCCACGTCAGATAGTAAAGGGCTGTTCTTGCCATTGCAAACGTTTCCTATCGCAGTCAGACCACCCCCATTTTTTATGACATGAAACTACAAACTCTACCAGAATACTTCCGTGCAATGCTTGTGAAACGCTACCAGGCCGGATTAAAGAGCGACAGCTCTTTAGGAACCATTGCCGAACTCAACCACCGAAACGTTCTTTATAACACTCGTTTCACTGACACGTGGTTTATTCCACGCACGCGCACTAACTACGGTAAAGACATGCTGCGCTTTCTCTTTCCATTTCACATGAATGCCGTTTCATCTGCTATCTGAGTCAAATTACACATACGTATTAGTATTATTTTTTTGATTTCTGACTATATTCAATGTGCTGTTACTTCGACTTATAGCTGTGACTAGTGTATGAAATTTCTTTGTTTCTCAAGCATTTTTATTCCTTTCACATTTGGCTGTCGTGTTTTGATTGCAAGTGCAGTAGGCGTATGGGCACATTTCTTGTGCCAATCTGACTTTGGTGCTAATGTTGAATATCTTGCATCGTTACGCACTCTCAATGTTTTCGTATGTATACGGGAATAGTTAAGATCATTTGTATCTTTTTTTCAGTTTGATATATTGACTGTAATATTTACAATCCTCATGCTTTATTAGACTTCTAGAAACATTCACGAACATTGTTTGCTCAGTTTGTACATTTTCATCGTAACAAACATGTTGCCTATGTCTCCCATTTGTATGGGGTCGGGGTACTAGTCAAGCCCCTTAGAGGCTCTTTGACCACGGCCCTCAGCATCCCGAATGTTGGAAATAAAGTTTCAAAATTTCAACGGCCGTGAGATGAGGGCGTTTTATGTTTTTTTTGCTATGTATGCAAGATTAGTCCCGTTGTAATACAATTTAATTTGCAAAGTCAGCGTCTTGTTCGTGCCTACTAGTTTTTGGACGTTTTATTGGCGCTGTAGTCTTGAACAAACAAACAAAAAAAACGACGAATAGCGTCGAGGGTTGCGTCAGTACAATCGAACTTCTTACGTATTATCGAGGATTGGGAAAGGGGCAAGGGCCTGCAAGCAAAATGACTGACGACGTGGAAATGAAGAATGAATGCGCAAAGAAACATGTTATACTCTATAACACTTGAAGGCAAAGGATTACTGCTCACTTGGTAATACATTAAGTTCCCCCCCAACGGTGGTCCAGTGGTTATGGTGCTCGAATGCTGAACCAAAGGTCGCGGAATCGAATCCCTGCTGCGGGAGCCCCATTTTAAATGAAGGCAAAAATGATTGAGGGCCGTGCACTTAGATTAAGGTTCAGGTTAAAGAACCGCAGGGTGCCGAAATTTCCGGAACCCTTCGATACAGCGTTCCTCATGGTCATGTCATACTTGTGGGACGTTAAACTCCAACAATTATTAACGCATTAGGTGGTACAATCGGGGACCAGAGTTGCTGCAAGACATAACCAGCCGCACTGTGAGGGTCACACATGAGATGACCTCGACGTTATCAGTCAATTCCACTGTGCGATCTACCTTCTCTGTCCCCTCCCCGAAAACTTTCTGCACATAACGTGGTTTTGCACCGCCTCCAGGATCAGAGACATTGCAAGCTTTGTCCCTCACCTGATTTTACACTGCCTCCGTGGTCAGCTCACCTTTGACCAAGCGACGATCTCACGTGATGACATCATCATGTGTTGTAACAGAGAGGTCATGATGACGTCGTACATTTGCGCGATGTTTGAGGTCATGACAACGTCCCATGGGGACGTCATCACGTCGTGATACTTTTTTGCATCGCTCGCATTGACGCCGCCGACGCCGACGGTCACTATTCGCGCGTTTCATGAGACATCAAAAGCTTCAAAAAGCGTGTCCCGCTACGTGGAATCATAAAGCGATTTCGCGAAACTTAACCGCGATTCACTCGGCGTTTAGATAGATAGATAGATAGATAGATAGATAGATAGATAGATAGATAGATAGATAGATAGATAGATAGATAGATAGATAGATAGATAGATAGATAGATAGATAGATAGGAATCTCGTTTATACGTTTTTCACGGGAACCGGAAATTGAACCGCATTATGCAAAAATCGTAAAATCCAAAGAGGTAAAAAAAGTAGGAAAACATCCATACTCCGTCAGCAACGCACCTTTATTGAGCAACATTTAAGTAGCTCGTCAATCTGCGCTGCACTCACTTCCCTTCAAAGTCTAGGAGTAAATTCTTCTGAAATTATTCGCGATCATCTTCATCCTTGGATGCAGCGGCAGCGCTTGGCAGCCATGTTTTCGCCGCAGAACCGACGCTGCCGAAGCCTCTGCAATGTGCACATCGTATCTTGTTGAAATGCTCTTTTAGCTGGTATACCGGAAAATAAACGTAGTATCTCTAGATATATCGGTCATGCTCCACCTTCCCCGTCTAATTATCTAAATAGGGGCAAAAATGTGATCGTATTAAACGCATGAAAATACCTTATTTCCAAGGGACGTTGACCTGGAGTACTCATTGAAATGTATTAGGCCGAAAAACATATTATGCACAATCGTCTCAAGTAGATTCCACTGTAGATAGATAGATAGATAGATAGATAGATAGATAGATAGATAGATAGATAGATAGATAGATAGATAGATAGATAGATAGATAGATAGATAGATAGATAGATAGATAGATAGATAGATAGATAGGCTTAACGAGGCTTTCTTTCGCCATGGAATGCTCATCAGACAATTCTCACTAATGACGCCATTAAAATGTTCTCTTTACCGCGGCCCATTCCAACTTCGAGATGAGTTTGTTAAAAGTTAAGTGATGCTTCCTTAGCGTAAATTTCAAGTCTGGCACCTCATTTTTTTTATAGCGGCACATATGGGCGCTGCAAGTTACGTCGGCGTTGGAGGCAATGGTTTACCGCTGTCACCAGCACCGCGAATCGCCACTTCTTTCGGGAACCATAACTGATGTCCACCTTTTCAGGAAATTTCCATATATAGGCTTAATGAGGCATGACATCGAGTTCTGTTGTTTATTTTCTTTTCTTTGAACGAGCGAGACGTAGCATTTTATGTGTCCGTAGTAATGTGTGTGACACATCGGTACGCACGCCTAAGGCTTAATAAATTTTATTGCTTTGTATGAACATTGTAGTTAAGTAGGAATGCGACGCGTTTGCATGTGCAGTCGTGTACGTTGTGGCTGATTCTTGCGAATATACTTAATTAGCCATCTGCAACGCACCTTATGACTCTCAATGAGTGAAGTCTACCGCTTGTTGTTATCTGTAGCTCTGTGCATGAAAGAAAGAAGAAATATTTACTGCGAGGAAAACCTAATGAGACACTTTGCTAAAAGAGGCAATGTTTTGACAGAAAGGTTGCTCATCCAGCATCGGTGTCACGTTTTAGAGAAATGTCAACGGCGTAGCTAGCGGGATGCCGCATATTTTAGCTGAGAAACTATGGTGGTAGAACAGGATAAAACAAACTATAAAATTTACTACTGTGGCTCCCCTGAGCACTCTCTCTGACAAACTTCGAAGAAATCGTGGCTAGACGTATTGTCAAGGACAGCTTACCACAGCGGACTACACAGTACTTTAATTCATTCAAGCATTGTACAAGCACAGGCTTATTTGCAGAGTGCTCAGAAGCGTTTAGTAAGTGCTGAGCAGCGTAAGTATACGCACAGCTGGATAGAGAGAAATTATGGCTGTAGAACAGGACGAGGATAACATAAATTGTGGCTCCAATCGGCAGCGAGGTCGCCAGTGGCGTAAATCCAGAAAAGTCACAGTTTCGCCACAAGGGCGAAGCAATGAATGCGATAGCAAGAAGTCGAAATTCTTGTGTTGATGTTTCTTGCGGTTTCGATTTCGAAATGCACTGTACGGATGCCAGGGGGCGCCGCTCGAGCATTCATGTTCTACCAGGCAACGTGTAAATAAACGCAGTGTGGGAAGAGTACTCGTTGAGTGCGGACATTTTAGGGGTGAAGCTCCTTAGGGTGTGGGTCTGTCCCTCCTCTGTATTATGTAGTAGTAGTAGTAGGTAGCCACCTCTAGTTCTTGCAGTGTTCACTAGATGGCGCTGTCGTAGCCCTCTAGTTCTCAGAAAGATCCCTAGATGGCGCGGAGGCGCTCACTGCGTTGCAGATGCGTGTTCTAGCCCCCCCCCCCCCTCTCTCGCCTCTCGACGCCGACGCTCCGCGCTCGCTGCGTTGCAGATGCGTGCTCTATTCCCCCCTCCACTCTCTCGCCTCGCGAGGCCGACGCAGGGAGCGTCTGCTAGCGAGTTTCTTGATTGAAAAAACCGAATGCTCGCGCTGCACAACCGTTCACTGACCACCTCACACGGGCACTACCTCCAATGTAGTGCCCGTGTGAGATTTCTCCTGCGCGTGATTAAACAATGAAAATTCATAGCGTACATGTAAAATTAAAGTGAGCTGCAAGTTGCCATGACTCCCATCGACCCTTTAGTATAAACGCCCGAGATCTCACGTCGTTGATGATGTACTGGGCAGAATTCACGGAAGATTCACATATGGCACGTGTCATTGGTGGAAGGCAATCGTTCGATTTAGTGCGGCGACGTACGCTAGGGGTACCGTTCTAATAAAGGGACCACGTAAACCAACAGTACAAAAATTTGTCAGATCCCACGTACCGTGGGAATCGATTTATGCGAAGCATGCGCGGCATGGTGACTGTGGCGTAATTAACATGGAGCGAAACGTTACGGAGTGACGCTAGAGAAATATGGAAGTGGTACAAGCACACTTATATGCTGAAGAGCCGCATATCTATTATATAACCAGTTGTTTACAGTTGTGTAGCGATGGCAACAGACACATAGGTGTTACCAACACCAGACGCGGTAAACTGATATGTAGTGCTTATATTCATCAATGCTGGATAGCGCGAATCCAAAAAGGGCAAATAAGGAACACAGATGCACAGGACAGGCGTTACTTGCAACTAAGCTTCATTCAGGAAAGTTTCCCTAGATAAATACACAGCCGAATGGCGCGCGCAGGCACAGTGCACGTACGTTACAGTCACAGTTACAGTTGTAATGCTTATACTTGTCCGTTATGAAGGAGAACGCACGCACGTTTCACGAACAGTGTGTATGCGTAGAAGGGGTTCTTGACAGTTCTCGAACAAGGACAACACCACCGTGATCAATGAGTACCAGCAGCTGGGCCGGACTTGTCAAACGGATCCGTTCGTGATCGCAGCTACGAGGGGTCTAAGTGTAGTTAAGTGCGAGGTATAGTACAGCTGGTGGAAATCCTGGATGCCTCTTACGATGAAATGATCTATAATGCCTCCTGTTGTGGACGTGGCAGCAAGGTCTTTTGATGCCCTCTCCACATCCAATCCGTCTTTCACGCAATATATGGACCAAGCGTTTTTTGGGTCTTGGTAAATCAATGTTCAAGACACCGGTAATGATGACAGGCCTGGTTCTCTCAGCAGATTTATTGTAGGAAGCATTGACGCCGGTTTTTGCGTAATCCCCGTGGTCTACGCTGCGGACCATGTGGACGAGTGGTTGGTACTTGAGCGTCTTCTAGGGGTGTTCTCTCTTCAGTTTCCTCACTTTCCTTGCGTTCGCCGCGGTGGTGTAGCGGTTAAGGTGCTCGGCTGCTGACCCGAAGGTCGCGGGTTCGATCCCGGCCGCGACAGTCGCATTTGGATAGAGGCAAAATGCTAGATGCCCGTGTTCCGTGCGATCTCGGTGTACGTTAAAGAATACCAATGTTCAAAATTTCCGGAGCCTTTCGCTACTGCGTCTCTCATAATATATCGTTGTTTTCAGACATAAAACCCCAACAATTATTATTAGCATCATCACTTTCGTTGCCTGTCAATGCGTGTGTTCGCGGTTACTGTTTTGTTTGAGACACTGTATCACCTGTGGCACATAGCCGCATAACATTAATTCTGGTTTACGGGTATGTGCCACACGTGACTGAGAGAAAGGGTTTCATGACGTACGCGACAGGTATTTTGTGTTATTTATGTCATGACCAGTGAATGGTGTTCGTCATACACTGATCCCCTGCTGCGCCAATTTTGGTAAGTTACAGGTTATGGAGACGACCAGGAGAGCGCCCAGACGTAGGCGGCTAGATAGATAGATAGCTAGATAGATACGTAGATAGAAACGGCCAAAGTGCTTGAGGTTCGCTAAGAAATGCTTCGCATTTAATAAATGTTTGATCTTTAATATATACACGGTGTTTCTCACGTGTTTACTTGATCATATACTGGGCGAATTACTCGGAGTATTCATGGTTTACCGATGATTTCCTCCGCAGCTTCGCCCCACTCATCATCATTCACTCCGTGGATATGCTGTGGATTTCTTCTTCTTCGGCGCTTCGCGCCAAAACCGCGTGTTCGTGGCTGGTCGGCGTCCCCGCCGGTCGCGTCGGTCACCGCCGGTCTTCTTCGACTGCTGCTGCGCGGGAACTACCAGCCGCGACACAGCAATGGCGACGAGGACTCGTAAGAGCAACATTTTATTCGGTGTACTCTTTCTTTCTTTCTTTCTCACAACGAACCCGCACTGCTAAGCCTAATCGCTCTTCTGTGTTCTCAGCATGGTGGCTGCTGCGTCGCTTCGTTCTCTGCTTTCTTCGTCCTAAGCCGCCTCTGACTTTCTTCTTAAAGCGATTCTACTGGCATCAGTTTTCTTTCGGACCTTCAACGCTTCGATTTATCCTTCTTCGATAATGACGTCTCCCAATCCCCCTCCTTCGTTTCTTTCCTTGCCCGGGGACCCTCCAATCCATTGGTCTGATTGGAAATTAATTTTCCAGGCTTACGCCAACGCTGCCGGGGAGGACGCCACCAAGCCCGAGCGTGGCAAAGCCCTCCTTCTAAGGCATTAGGTCAAACCGGAGTAAAACTGTTCAATACTCCCAACGCCGCAAACGCGTCTGCGTCCACGCAGGCGTTGGATGTGTTTCAGGACGCCGTCGCCCTTTTCGACGAGCATTTCAAAGATGCCACTTGCGATTACATCGCAAGGCTCAAGTTTCAAGAAAGGCGACAGTTTCCGGGTGAGCCTGTCGCCGATTTCATTATTTCCCTTCGAACGCTTGCCGCGTCGTGCGGCTTCGGCGCGTTCAAGAATGACATACTTCGGCATCAATCGTTCACCGGCATAGCATCGCAAAACGTGCGCTGCCTACGTTTGCAGAAAGGCGCGTCCATTTCCTTTCTGAAGCTATTGCAATCGCCTGGGAAGACGAGCTCCTTCACTCGCAGTTGGAGCCCTTCGCTCCGCATTCGGTGCAGCAACTTTTTGCTGCGGGGCCACAAGGCGCCCATTCTTCGTTCCGAGGGACGCGCCAACATGGCTGCTCGTCTTCTTCGTCTCGGCGCGGCGGTCAACATGGCCGCCCGCCTGCACAGTCCTTACCTGGGGCGGTCAACATGGCGGCCCCTCCGCTTCGCGGGGGTGAGGAAGCCGTCAAGATGGCAGGCCCATATTCGTCTGAATTTCAAAGGCAACAGGGAACGTTTAGCTCATTTTAGCAATTTCCGTCGTCGGGTTCCACTCCACATTGCTTCCGATGCGGTTCTGTTCAGCACCTAGCGAACTTTGCAGTGTCCCGCCACTAACCACACTTGTTTAGCGTGCGGAAAACTTGGACATTTTCAGTCAGTATGAAACTCCCGTACTGAAAGTTTTCCTAAAGCAATTCCTTCTTCTGCTTCTTCGAGCACTGGCTAGACCATTACGGTCACGGTTTTAAACGTGGATGGTCTCCACTTAGCTCCGGAACCCCGCATCGTGGCTTCTGTAGAGCATGTCCCCTTGTCCTTTTTGGTTCATACCGGTGCTTCAGCATCTTTACTTAGTACCGAAGGTTTTTCAAATAATTTTCCTGGGATTCGCTTGGCGAAATCGAACATTCGTCTTCAGAATTATTCTCGGCAGGTCATTCCCAACTGCGGAGAGTTCGTTGCTAACATTTCTTACGGTGACACCAACGCTCCGGTCTTGTTCCACGTCACTCCGCGTGGTTCATCACTTCTTGGCCGTGACGTAATTCGTGCTTTGGGCATCAACATCTGCGGTGGCACGATGTCCTGCTTTCCCTCGGGAACCGGTGCGACTTTGCCGGCAACTACAGCAGTGATTCTTTTTTCTCCTTCCGAGCCGGCTGCTACTTCCCCCGGCAGTTCCTCCTCTTGTGTATGTTCCGGCTGCACCTTCTGCGTGTGCACAGCGTTCTACAGCGCCTGCATCTTCTACATGTGCTCCGCCCGTACGTGTGCTTCCATCGACGCTGCCAGTTTCTGCTCTGTGTAGTGAACCTGTGTATCCGACGGATGCCACTGCCGTGTTCCCTGTTAGTGCTTCCTTTGTGCGTACGACAGTTCCGCCTCCGCGAGTGGGTCCCCGTGCCACCAAAACTTTTCTTCAAGGGGCGGAGGCCTTGCCAGCTCATCGAAATGGACCAAAGATGAAACATCGCTCTGCATTTCATGCTACGAACTCGTGTGAAGAGACAAGGCCATCACCACCTCTTACCATTCTGTGTGCTTCAAAACAGAGTCCAGGTGACATAACGCGGTCACCTAGTTCTTCAGGAAAGCGCCGCCCCAGAAGAAAGCGCAAAAAGCCGTGATGTGTTGAGGACTCTGTTACATGATCTGTAACATCAGTTCCTTTCTAACATGGTGATTTCTATGCTGTGTGCAGTGTTCAGTGCATTATAATCAGTATGTGGACTGACATTGCGTGTGCATTCTGGCAATATGTATTCAGGGCATATTTAATAGGGTGTGAATTTCTATTTGCCGTATTCAGGGTTCTGTCATGTCTTCAAACAGCGTATGCTTCTGTATAGTGCATTGGTACGCAATGATTCTAGTGTGCACATTTCCGATAGTTATACCTAGAGTGTATAGGTGAATGTTCAGAACACTTTTCTTTGCGAGGAGGGGATGGTTGTTGTGTTGATGCTTCTTGTGGTTTTGGTTTCAAAATTCACTGTACGAATGCCAGGGGGCGCCGCTCTGGCATTCATGTTTTACCAGGCGACGTGTAAATAAACGCAGTGTGTAAAAAGTACTCGTTGAGTGCGGACGTTGCTTCTTCTTCGGCGCTTCGCGCCAAAACCGCGTGTTCGTGGCTTGTCGGCGTCCCCGCCTGTCTTCTTCGACTGCTGCTGCGCCGGGACTACCAGCCGCAACACAGCAGAAATGTCACACGAAGAAACAGAAGCAGCTTCATACTTGCAGCGTGCCGCTGAAGCACAAAGAATGACGCCCTAAATGAACGCACAGGCATGCACAGGGCAAGCGTGAACTAGCAACTGTCACAGTTGTTACGCCTGTGTGCTTGAGCAACACGCTGCAAGTGTGGACAATGGAGACTCGGACGCTTGCTTGCTTGCTTGCTTGCTTGACCCTTAATTATTGGCTATTACCCACTACGGGGAATGACCCATGAAATCGGTGGTTAATTTAAATGGGGAAATTTAGAATTTAGACGCTCTTAGATATTTCTTCTTCTTTTAAGCTGCGGCGCGTTGAATGACCCTCTGCGTCTCCTACCACAGGGGGCGTCTGATGCAAGGTGTGCCTAAGGTCCCTAGATAAAACTTGTTTTATCTAGAGACCTTAGGTGTGCCCGGTGTTTTTTGTATTTTTTCTTTCATTCCACATCTCGAGTGGTTACAGAAAATGGCCACTTTGTCGTGCGCGTCTCAAGGGCAGTATACGAAATGAACGAAAATTAGGAGCGCTGCGTCTGCAAGTGTCGACAATGCAGAATCAGACCCTCTTAGATATTACTTTTAAACAGTGGTGCGTGGAGTTACCCCCTGCGTCGCCAGCCACACGGGGCGTGTGATGCAAGGTGTTCCTGGTGTTCTTTCTGTTTTTTTCCTTCCACATAACGAGTGGGTACATAAAAGGGCCACTTACTCGTGGGCGACTCAAGGTTTGTTTTCAAACTGAAAGAAAATTAGGAGCGTTGCGTGATAGAAAACATGCTCACGCTCCTCCGAGACTCGCTTACCACCAGCGCTACATGGTGTATATAAATAGCTCTCCGTTATTTCGCCGGCGCATACATGGCGTGTGGCTGAGTTGTGTAAAGCAGCGCGCTGGGGACCGAGATGTTGTTTGTTCGAATCCGCGGTCGGGGACTTCAGAGTTTTTTAACACGAAAGTGTTTTATGCCGGGGTCCACCAATACTTCACTGACGTATTTCCGTCACGGAAATGACGTCAAAAATGTGCACGATCAGATGGTAAAGAAAAACGTTCCGCTAACGGGCATCAAACCCACGACCATGGAGTTTCTTACAATAATACCTAGAGGGGAATCTGGCGCTAGTGTCTCCGCGGGCTCCTTGAGACGCGCTTCAACCACCATGGGAATGATGGGAAGTACAGGCTTCGGATTTGCTTCGGATGGATTAGGTTCTTGAGATTCGCAATGCTTGTTTGCCGAGTGTAAAACAAAGCGATATGAAGTTAATTCCAATTAAAACTTGCTTCATTCTTTTGTATGTAAAACTTATTACAAAAAGTTTGCGTGACCGTGAGATGGAACTGAAACCTGGACAAATTCAACCACCAGGGTATGCATTGCTCTGCAATTGTGTTCCAGGTTTGGCATCACCAAATAATGAATTATTTTTGTACAACACTTGAAAAGAAACACGCTTGTTTTTCCCTCGAAAGTACGCATTATCTATTTATGGAAATAACAGTACTGTATTGAGTGAGAAACACTTAACTTATCGTCTGCTGCGATGCCAGGTGCGTCTGTTCAAGTGGTCTGCCTCCAACGCATCTCTCGTTTTGTTGTGAAGTCGAGTCAGAGGAGCGCGACTGTGCGTCTACTTAGCTTCGCCGTCGTTTTGCAGCTGATTTGAATGAGTTTTGGTAAGACGCGCTTATCAAACAAACGTGAACTCGATGCAGTTTGCTGCACTGACATGGGACGCTACATCTGTGCGCAGCGGTGAGTGCACGACGCTTTGCTAAAACGGCCATATACAACCTGTAAAGCTGCAACCAAACAGCAAATGAAGAGATCTAGCGCTCTTCAGCTTCTTTGAACAACAAAGGTACTGCTTGAGTGCTTTGTAACGCACCACAGTACCCACGCCTCACGAAGAACGAAACTGAAACTGTAGAAAAAGATCCGTAGACAGTTCGCTAGCTAACGCTATCCAATCCGAAGCCTGTACTTCCCATGATTCCCATGGTGGTTGAACGATCGCAGCGCCAGTTTCCCCTCTAGGGTATTGTATGAAACTCTATGCCCACGACCGCTCGGTCCACAACAACAGATGCCGGGCGCTCTAACCACTGCGCCACGGTCACAGATTCTAGAGGCTTTTCGAACGCGCCTTTTATACGTTAGTCCCATTCGGCGCGTTTTCAATAGAAGTGCAACTTTGTCAATGTCTTAACACACCACGAGGTGGCGACCTTAACGCAAGCATCGTAAAAGCGTCGGCCTCGCTGATAGCACTGACCTCCATTAAAAAGGCTGGACGGCGCATTCCCGCACTGCGAGGCGGGCGCTTGTGAAGCCACCGGAAGGTGCCCTGTTTGTCCCGGAAGCCGGCGTCTTCTGTGCGTCTCAGTCGCGCAATTCAAATATTCTCGGGTGGCAGCTGTTGTTATGATCGTTTTTATTTTTTATTTTTTCAAACTCTGCGATTACGCCTCACTTTAGACGCCGACGAACGCTACACGAAAGATTACAGACGCCGTGCCGACACCGTCCAAATACGGCGGAGTGCTGCAACGTACAAAATGCGTAAAAAGTAATGCAACTTTGAGGTACTTACGCGTGAAATGTCTTCCCTGACGACTTTTCCGGTCGATTTGTACAGTTTACTGCGCTACAAGCAGGTATTTCTTTTAAAAAAGAACAAAAAAGCTCTTTTCCGGGACAAAAACGGCGGCTTCCGGTGGCTTCACGCCCGCGTGCTCGATGCGCCATCCAGCTCCTCCTAGTGGAGATCAGTGGCTGATAGCATCACGCTAATCGAACCAAAAATAGCTCTGCGACGCGCGCCTGCCCACGGCCGGACTAGAAAAGCGCGCGATCGTTCCGTCTTACGGCCTTCGCAATCGAGTTCAACACAATGGTAGCGTTTCTCCTCTGTTAGCGCCACTGTTCAACGCGAGGGGCACAACGACCCTGCCGTAGGTATAGGCGTTCTTGTTTGCTGCTTGCCGAGAACATAGAAGAGAAAAAAAAAACACGAGCGCATGCTCGCGTCTACGTTTGCGTGGACCGCAGTCGCGAACGCAACGGCTCAGGGACTTTAGCAACGGCAGTGTAGCAGCGACAACACGGTGCCGCGGCGGGAGGTGGAAACAGATGCATTGCGAAGGCCGTAAGTCGGAACGCTCGCGCGCCTTTCGAGTCCGGCCGTGGCCTGCCTCATCTGGCTGTAACACGGCGTTCCCCGCCTACGCGCTCGCCCCAAGAAAAATTGCGGCCGGGCTACCGGGTCGGCACGACGCGCTTTGCGTTTCCCTCTATAATGCGGCCGTGGTGTTCAATCACATTTTCACATGCCGCAGGATGGCGACCAAGTTCCGTGTCCTACATGCGACGCTCTTCTGGCTATCACAACTCGTTCTCTGATTACGCATTCACCGTTAACTACAACAGCTACCACAAGGGTTTGTTAATCACTGGACATGGACGTTAGTCGTCGGCATGGAGATGTACCACCAAGCATCAAAGTGAGTGCATCCACGTTAAACAGTGCTATAGCTGCCTTATATCAACGTACAGTAAACATTCAGTTACTTCTATAAGGGCACGTATTACTTTCGTGTTATTCCGATTCCTCTGACGGAGGGATCAACCAGGTTTTAGGGGCAAAGTTCCTTAAAGCGGCACCCGTTCTTCCCCGTCGTACTGCCTAACCAGTCTTAACGCTAGTACCAGATCTTGACCTCCAAGGTGGTGCCGGTGGAAGATTTCTCCTGTGCGTTGTTAAACAATAAAAAATTCGCAGCGTGCGCGTTCACTAAAAGCCGAATTCTTCTGTCTCTCACTCCCCATTAGCAGCCATTGATATGTTCCAGTAGGAAACGTTAGTAGAAGTAGAAGTGTAAGTGTTAGCTAAAAGCCGACTTCTTCTGTCTCTCATTGCCATTAGCAGCCATTGTTTATCTCCAAGGTAGTGCCTGGTGAGATTTCTCCTGTGCGTGATTAAACAATAAAAATTTTGTTCAAAACGCTGTTGATTGATGAAATAAACCAACGAAAGACGCGAGATGTTTTCTAAAAGCAAAACGAAAAGACGCCAGATGTTTCTAAAGCAAAACGAAAAGACGCCAGCTGCTTAACGAAAGACGCCAGATGTTTCTCCTCTCCTACGGTCCCCCCGCAGTGCTTCACTGCGATGATACGAAGTCTCCCGAGTGTGCATTCCGAGGCGCCGTATGTGGGCGGCGCATACGGCTGATTGCTCGTTCGCCCCGTGTGTTTTGAATCGTCGTACGCCGCATGCCGGACATCCGACGCCGCACGCCGGATCGGAGGGAAAATCGTACCGTCTGTTTCGCGCTTAAGCCAGATGCTGGATACTTCACGAATGCGCCTTATATCTTTCACGCATTCTCTCTCGCACGTGCGCTCTGTTGGCGGTGTACGTAGGCGGGGAAGAGCTAGGCGGTGCCGCCGACTGTGAAAAGTGAAAAGAAGTAATGCATCGGCGCATACTAGCGCTTACTCCGAGACTGTCCGCCATCTCGGAGGCCATGGTTAAAGCGTCTCGGTACCAGCGAGGGACGCTTGCAGCACTGGCGTCACCGAGGCACCCTAGACGCAGTTACGTTCATTGCCTTTCGCTTCGTCTTAGCGTGCGCCGGCTCATCGGTGTAGTGCAACTTCCACATGCACCAACGAGATTTCGCCGTCGCCGACTGCTTCGATTGCGAGAGCACCGACAAACAAAACTGTTGCAATACGCGTTGCAGAAAGGACATGGTTTTGACGGGCGAATGTCGGGCCTTGGTCGAGATAGACAGACGCCAGCGGGACGCACGCGTTTGCGGCTCAAGCTACGAACCTTTGCGTTCCGTGCTGCTGAAGAGCAGTGTGGTAGTGTATGCATGAGTACAGGCGTCGGTAACCCATTACAAGAAAGCGCACACCGTGCCGTTTCTCTCCGTAATTGACGACGTTTGAAGTGCATATGGGGTACCAGTGTTGATTATGAGCGAGTTGATGTCAAATTTACGCGAGATTCACGATTCGCTGTCTCCAAATATATGTTCACAACTTCAGCTACGGCAACAGTTTAATCATGATCGTCGGCGTTAGTGGTCGCGATAGAGACATGCCACTAGGCGTCAACGTGGGTGCACCCACTTCAAACGGTGCCATAGTTGCCAAACAACAATAGAGATTGAACAATATTTCATATATCACTACACAATGAGGACTACTTCTGTGAAGACACGTTTGAATTTCGTGTTATACCGATTCCTATAACGGAGGGATGTGCCATGTTTTTTAGATGCGAAAGCATCTTATGCTCGGGACAATATCCGTTCTGCGGCGTCCGCGCCCATACTGCGCATGCGCCAACTCTTCCCCTTCTCCTCGCGTGAGGAGGTGGCAGGAGGTGGCGTGAGCGCTGCCTCCGCTTCGTTTCTCCTCTCCCGTTTCTCTCTCTCCGCCCCAGCTGTGCGCTCGTATATAACGTGGCGTGCGCTCGCTCCCGTTGCACTCTCCTTCGCAACGGTGCTATGGACGCTCGCGAAGCTGGACGTAAACGGCAACGCCGGCAAGCGAATCTCGGAGCTGCGAAAGCGCGCCTTCGCTGTGCTTCCGTCATTCTCTCTCCATGCAACACTGTGCGAAACGCCATGAACAAAGTCAACGTCGGTGCTAGTTGCAGCGGCAGCACCACCGCCGCGGAGCAGAGGAAGGCTCGGGAAGCCAAACGTAAATGTCAGCCTCGGCAAGCGGTAATTCAGACGCCTCGACAACTCCGTCTCATAATTCACATAAGAGAAACGGAAACTCGATGCGCACCCCCCGCGATGCTTTCGCGTCCCACTATGGTTGCCCGTAGGGGGAAATGTGCAATTTTTTTAACTTCAGCTGCATTCACTGTCGTGTTTACCTTTACAAGTAACCTCCCACAATTACCCCTGATAATTGTTTTCTAAAGCATATAAATTTTAACAGGTGATTTCTTTATTATAACACAATCACAGTCAAGCAATCGCATCTATACTTCATTGTGAATGGCTTCCAGCAGATCGTCAGCATAAATCACGGCAGATGATCGGAAATTATTTCCTTTGCATTTCAAAGCCCAACATAATAAATATTTGAGGCAAGTCAGAAGTAACCCGTGACATTTCCGAAAGCTCGTGCTCTACAGTACTTTTTGAAACGACAAGCAGCATTCATTTCTGCACTCATTGGAAGGGCTTCAGATTTCAGAGTTGATTTTTAGGATAATGCGCCATCCTCAACTGTCAAGAAATTCACATAGGACCTTTGAACGAAGGAAGATAATCTTGAGGGCTCGTTTCCTTGTTTTGACACAACGTTAATGAAAACCAGCAGATAACGAAGCCAAGGAAAGTATCTCTTGTGTAAACACAGGCCTAATTCTGCTCAGCACTTAAGGACTGCTGAGCCCTTTGTGTAGAGGCAGAGCAGCATACAGCGTTCGCATACTACTTTTTAGTGGCAAAGCACCTCAACCGAACCTATGGAATTTAAGCGGATGTCAGGGAAGAACACGATCATTCAGCTGAAGACGTCGGAATAACGTTCACAACATTTGATTGTTATTTTAGTTGCACTTGGGGGTGAAATATATTGGTGCATGCCCAAATTCGGGTTAGGGCGTTCTCGGCACGGCATTCGCCCCTTCCCAAAAAAAAATGGACTTGACCCACCCTCAAAATTTGGGTGGTCCGCCTCCGGAATCGACTTCGCCTAAATCGAGGGGTGACTTTACCCACGTCCAGAATCACTCTCAAAGGTTACTTGCCCCTCTCCCAAAATTTTGTTGACGCGGTCCATCTACTGTGTTTGCCCGCTTCCATAATTGAGCTTACCCAATTCTTCCAGAACCAGCTGGGTCCACTCCCAATATAGACTTGGCCCACCCCCATTATTGACGGACGAATCCAAATTTTCGAATTTACCAATCAGTACAGTAATCTGACTCAGTTTTAATTGGGTCAGAATACTGCGTAGCATAATACTACGTAGTACTGGGGTGCAGTTATACAAGTACTGTGACGCAGTAGTACGTAGTATTGTGACGTAGAATTGTGATTTTCGCACAATATCATGTTTCCTTGCGGAGCCAAACCGTTTTTTAATATTATTCTAAACCGCACAGTTTAATTACTGCTCTAGATCACTGCAAGGCAAAGTACCAAGGGACAGCGGAGCTGAGGATCGCAGCGATGGAGTGCAAAGCGAAGCAACGCTAGGACGTCATCACTAACGCACATCGACTGCGCACGGAGCAGCTGCACATTGCCTGCTCCCACGCCCGACTGCAGCCTACCACCTGCGCCGCTGCTCCTCATCTCCGCTCCTCAGCCCTTCCTTCTCTCCGCTTGACCACCTGCATGTCTCCCACCTCCTACTCGCCTTTCCTCCTCGACTCGACTCCTCTACCATGCCATACCCTCACTCTTCCTCACCACATGTTCCCTTCTCCACCCCCTTGCTGTACTATGCTATACATGGCTAGGCTTTGCTGGGAGGAGCGAAAATCACTCCCAGTGGCTCTCGCTCGCATAGATCCCAGACCGATGACGGTCGAAACCATTCTAGAATGTCGTTCCGAGAGGCGATCGCGAGCCAAGGGGACAACGGTAGTGCTCAACTTCTTGAAGACATCAGACGTGCTCTAGTGGTTATTGACTAACGGCGTTATCATGACTGTGAGATGTGTGTGACTGTGCGTGCGTGCTCTCCTTCTGTCTCTCTCTCTCTCTCTATATTTATATCTCCCCCATCTCTTGCCCCGTGTAGGGTAGCGTACCGGTCCTTCTAGGCTCGTTAGCATCCCTGCCTTTCCTTTTTCTTCTGTTCCTTCTGTTCTGTTCCCTATTCCGCGGCACGTACCCGCTTCGCAAGGCTGCAAATACAGATAAGGAACGTTCAAGCTGGGCTTTCCTAGGATCGCTGAAAAAAATTCCTTCTTTCTTTCTTTCTTTCTTTCTTTCTTTCTTTCTTTCTTTCTTTCTTTCTTTCTTTCTTTCTTTCTTTCTTTCTCTCTTTCTTTCTTTCTTTCTTTCTTTCGCATTGCTCATTGCTCATTCCTGTTTTCTCACTCCACGCTTCGAATTGGGTCGCCATACACGTGTTTAGTAGCGCTACACTTCAGTTGCTACCTGCAGGAACGACGGTCACGCGTTCATATCCAGGCAACCATGAAATGTGGCAGCCTGAAATGAAAGGTTGCCTCGATAAGAAATTGACGTGTTAGAAGTGGCTCATCGCGGAGAAGCCCCCAATCGAGACATCATCAATTATGGAAAAACGGCTCATAAAATAATTTTAGAGGAGAGATGAAAAAAGGAAGGCCGGGAGGTTAACCAGATATTAGCGTCTGGTTCGCTACCCATCACTAAGGCGGGAAAATAGGGGCAGGAAAGAGGGTCTAGAGAGAAAGGGAGAGGGGAAAAAGAGGAGAAAAAACGCACGTGCGCACACAGGATAAAAAACAACAATACACACAGGAAGGGCGTTCGGTTACAATCGTTCAGAAAGGCCGGTCGATCGCAAGAAGCGCAGTAGCGCTTGCATGGCCTTCTTCTGCGACGTTGCGTCTTGTCGATGGCGTAGAATTCTTTCCTCTGGCAAAGGTCGGTCATCCAACTTGTCCAGCGCGTTGCAAAGGGATAGTCGTTGCGCACTATACTGTGGGCAGTCGCAAAAAAAACGTGGTTGATCCCTCCGTCATAGGAATCGGAATAAAACGAAAGTAAAACGTGCCCTTATAGTAGTTGAATGTTTGATATACATTTATATAAGAGAGTTTGCACAATGTATATTGATATATAGATGCCTAGCAGCTATAGCATCGTTTAACGTGGATGCACCCATTCTGATGATTGGTGGTACATCTCCACCCCGACGACTAACGTACACGTTCAATGATTAAACGAACTCTTGTGGTAGCTGTAGTAGTTAACGGGAAAGCGTAATCCGAGAACGAGGTGTGATAGCCAGAAGAGCGCATAGAATATTGGACGGAGAACGTGGTCGCCATCCCGCGGCATGGTAAAGCGTGATTGAACACCACGGCCCGACTAGAGGGAAACGCAAGGCGCGTCGCGCCGCCCCTGTAGCCCGGCCGCGGTTTTCCTCGGGGCGAGCGTAAGCGGGGAACGCGGTGCTACAGCCTGGTGAGGCAGGCGTGAGTCGCAGAGGTATCTTTAGTTTGAATGAACGTGATGTATGAACGAGACCGACGCTTTTACGACGCTTTGGCGAAGATCGTCACCTCGCGGAGTTTTAAGGCATTGACGAAATTTCAATTCTATTGAAAACGCTCCGAATGGGACGGAAGTGTAGCAACAAACTTTGCAGGTGCTAATCGTGCCACCCCGGCGACCGAAAGCACTGTGAGAGGAGAGTGAGATATAAAAGGCAGGTTTATAAAACGCTTACAGTCTTTAACTGTGGCGCAGTGGATAGCCTGCCCGGCATCTGTACTTGCGGACCGAGCAGTCGTGGGTTCGATGCCCGTTCATGGAACTATTAAAGACGATAGTCTTTCTTGGGGAACTTAAACGCAGAAATTTTGGTCTGTCTTTCTGTCTGTCTGTCTTTCTGTTTGTCGGCACGTCCCTCGATTCAGCCACTCGGCCAAAGTTGAACCACTTGCCCAAGGGCCAGCCGTCTTGAACTGGTAGGGCTGTTCATACTTGTGAACGTTGTCGATCAAAAAGTAAATATCATGCATATCTGAGGTGCAACATCACTAGGTAAGTATTAGGTGGCGTGTTCCTTTAATAGAAAATGCATACATACGTAATTTTAAGGACCCTAGTTTCTTAAGCTGCGCTGAAAATGCATAAGAATGGAAGCTTGAGCGAGTTGGTATGCGTTCATCTTTGTTGAAACAGCGCTCACTAGACGACGACGAAGTAAAAGAAGGCACACGACAGGCAGCGCCTGTCCTGTGCCTTCTTTTACTTCGTCGTCGTCTAGTGAGCGCTGTTTCAACAAAGCTCAAAATGCGACTGCGAAATTTGCCTTCCTCCGTGCCCTTCGCACGAGCTCATTGTTGTGTTTCGGTTTCGGTTCTGTATTGCACTGTACGAATGCCATGGGTTGGTGTTGAAAAACTTTAGTTTTGAGAAGGCCAAGAAGGTGAAAAAAAAATATTTAAAAAATGAAAAAGCAGCGTTGTGGGCGGCCTTCAGGCTGCCGGTTGTGGGCGCCGCTCTGGCGTTCCTGTTTTACCCAGGCGACGTGTAAATAAAAGAGTGTGTGGAGAGTACTCGTTGAGTGCGGACGTTTCTCTGCTTCAGCGCTTCGCGCCAAACCGCGTTTTCGGGCTGGCTGGCGTCCCCGCCGGTCGCGTTGGTCACGGCCGGTCTTCGCCTGCTGCTGCGCCGGGACTACCAGCACGCAACACAGCACTCATGTTTCCCGACGTATTGCCAGATGGCGTCCATATCTCACACAGCGCCTCTTCTATCGTCTTTACACGACATTTGCAGCGAAGCACGCAGATACGCGGCCAATTTTTTTTTCTTTGCCATCTGATCGTGTGCTTTTTTTCAACGTCATTTCCGTGACGGAAATACGTCACTGAAGTCTTGGTGGACCCCGGCATAAAACACTTTCGTGTTGAAATATGTCCTATTGTTTCTGCGTTGCCACAGTGGTCCCAGGCTGCAGTGGCGGCCATCCGAATGCGGAAAGCATAGGGGTTGGTAAGCGCAGCGCCCAACCACAGTCTACACAAACAGGTCGCGTCTACTCGGCAAAGCCTCGATGGACTTGCAGACTTATGGTAGGGTGAAATGAATGCAATCGAGCATGCTTGAACTGCGGCTCATTCCACATTGACGTGGTGCGCTGGCGAGCATGTAAACGTCTCTTCCGTGCAGCGTCAGTCCTAGAATGCGGTAGGAGTAGTTCATGGTCTTCTGCGTGATCTGAGCGGGCAGCTTCATAGAAGTGCTTTCCACTAGTGGTGCCAAGCCTGAAGGAACACCATCGATGGGTGGCCTTCCTTGTCCTAAGTCATTTTCCATTTCTTGTCAGTGTGCCGCTCTTTCATACCTATGTTGATGTCATGGCTTTAGCTCCGGCTACGCAGCTGCGCGGAGTGGGTTGAGAAGTAGAAGGCGGCCAGACGAAGTTTACGCGCAGCCACGCACACATACGACCGGTACCATTATAACGCCTATGCAGTGGATCGTGAGGTTATACAGCGGCGGGAATATACCGCTGGTTTTTGCGCAATGTCCTGTAGTCAGGACAAAGTTCTGGAAATATATTGTTAGCTATCGATTTGCTTTGTACTATGTGTATTTATGCTTATCTGAGCAATGGTAACTACTGCAAGTGTAATGGTTATAGATCGATTATCCATTACCTATGGATTGGCTACTGAGTGGCTTATACTATGTTTTAGCATGCATGTCGAGGCATTTCTAAGCAATTTCCAGAAATTTATGAAGTATTAATCGATCATCAATTGGCTATGCATTTCAATCTTTCATTCCCTCTCTTTTTGTCTTTATATCTCTTTCAGTTTTTCTCCTTTCTTTCTCTTCATTTCTCAGTTCCCTCTCTTACCCCTTTGGTGTACTATACTATGCAAAGCTATGTTATGCTTCGCCAGCGTGCTGGGATAGCCCAGCGGTTACGATGCTCGCCTTCCGATGGAGGTTCCGCAGGTTCGGATCCCGCCTCGTGGACAATATTTTTTTACCAAGCATTTCTGTCTTTCTCTTGCTTTCTTTCTTTTTTCTTTTATTGCGATAGAAATTATATGGAAAGTCTCGGCTGATTTTTGCCGTCGCCGTCGCCGCCGTCATGCTGCGTATATGTATAAGTATGTATACATACACCAATATCCCAAAGAAAAATAAATAAGAAAAATGCTTCCGAAGCGCGGAATCGAACCAGCGACCTCTGAGTTCGCAGCGCGGTGCGCTAAGCTCTACTCCACAAAGCGTACATCCCTCAGGCAGCTAACGGCGAGCGTTATATACACACCCTTTACTGTTTGCAGTCCTCCGAGACGGAGGCGCTTATAAGCGTTTCTGCATTACCAGCGAGATGGCGCTAGGAGCGCGTCGGGCGCACTTAAAGGCGTCGACCAGCTCTCTCGCTTCTTTTACCCCCGTATTCAGAAACGCTCCTTCACTTGAACTTGACTTGCCACCGCCTTCAACGCGTTTCGAACGCGCTGCCTTTAGGCTGTGCCAAGGCAGCAGAAACGCGTTTCGAACGCGCTGCCCAAGGCGGTGGCAAGTCAAGTTCAAGTCGAGGGGCGTTTCTGAATACGGGGGTAGCGCAGGGAGAACCTTGCCCTTCCGCTGTCTGCTCGCGCGGGCGCTCGAACAAGCTACCGCATTGTTCATGATTCTCAGCAGATGGAGCTACGTGGTAGCTCTCACCGCGCGTCGCGTACGTGTAGCTGAAAGCGTTACAGATGTCGTGCACGTAACGTACGTGTACTTTTCACGTTTGCGTATGAGAAGTCCCTACGTGCGTGAAATTAAGACTGTCAAGTAGCTGCCGGGTAGTGATGGACGCACGGTTTGCAGCGCGTCCATCACGGGCCGCTCTTCTTGCTATCGCATTCATTGCTTCGCCCTTGCGGCGAAACTGTGACATTTTTTTCTCTTTCTCTCTCTACTTGTGCTCTCTCCCATCAGAGTTACTGCATCCCACGCCGGAAAAATCGACGCATGTGTTCTGGGAGCGAAGCAGGAGATGAAGAAGAGGACGCAGACAGCACAAGCCGGTTCATTATGCAGATAATTTTCTGTTTCTTTATTACTACCAACGGCTCGCATAAACAACTGCGCTCTTAAAATGCGCATGTGACTGGCATACTACGAGAGAGAGAAAACATTTATTTCTACTGTAAAGACGTTTATTGACGGCGGGATCGATGGCGACGATGCGCAGCGACGACAGTAACGACACAGCGCAGACTCGCAGACTCTCACGAGCAAGCGCACGAGGGGCGTGCTCTCCGACAAGAGGCGAAGAGGGCGACCCACTAGAAGGCGCTCAAGAGGCGGCCCATTACAGCGTTCTAATGCTTCTGTACAATTACCCCGGGTACGCAAAGGGAGCCGCCCGGCGACCTAACAGCTGGTCACTATGAGCGGGTCATGGTAGGGCTTGAGGCGCTCCACGTTCACAATGTCGCGCCCTCGACGGCGCATGTCCGAAGATGGCTCAATGGGTTCAATCATGTAGTTGACCGGGGACGTGCGTTCGACGACACGGTAGGGGCCTTCGTATTTGGGCAGTAGTTTGGAAGAGAGGCCAGTTGCAGCGGTCGGGACCGAGAGCCACACGAGCGCTCCAGGGAGGAACGTGCACTCAGATGTGGTGGTGCCACCGCGAATGCTCTTCTGCCGCTCTTGTTCGTGCGTTGTAAAGGTCTTCGCAAGCTCGCGACATTCTTCAGCAAGCCTGGCTGTGTCCGAAATAGGCGCACATTCAGATCGATCCGGCCTGTAGGGAAGGATGGTGTCGATGGTGTGCGACGGGTGCCTGCCGTACAATAAGAAAAATGGCGAGAAACCAGTAGTGCTCTGAGAGGCGGTATTGCAGGCGTACGTGACGAAGGGCAGAATGGCATCCCAATTTGTGTGGTCGGCTGCGACGTACATGAGAGCATGTCGCCGAGCGTACGGTTAAAGCGTTCGGTGAGGCCATTCGTCTGCGGGTGGTAAGCAGTAGTTTTGTGATGAACGACGTTGCACTCTTTGAGAATGGCTTCGACGACTTCCGACAAGAAGACACGGCCTCGATCACTGAGCAGCTCCTGGGGCGGACCGTGCCGCAGCATGAATCGGTGGAGCAGGAAGGAGGCCACATCGCGCGCTGTAGCCGCTGGGAGGGCGGCGGTTTCGTCGTATCGCGTTAGATGGTCAACAGCGACGATGGCCCAGCGGTTACCAGCCGAAGTCAGAGGAAGTGGTCCATACAAATCGATGCCCACGCGCCCAAACGGACGGTTAGGGCAAGGTAATGGTTGTAGACCTGCTGGCGACACGTGCGTTGCAGGTTTTCGGCGTTGGCAATCGAGGCAGGAGCGAACAAACTTCTGCACGTAGCGGTACATCCCTCGCCAGAAGTATCGTTGTCGAATGCGGTGGTAAGTTTTGGTTACCCCAGAGTGCGCGCATTGCGGGTCAGAGTGGAAGGCCTCGCATATTTCAGAACGCAGACTGCGAGGTATCACTAGTAGCCACTGGCGGCCGTCGGCGTTGTAATTGCGTCGGTGCAGTAGGTCGTCACGAATGGCGAAATGGTGGGCTTGACGACGCAACGCGCGAGTGGATGGTGTTGCCGACGGATCCGCCAGCAAGTCGATCAGCGAGGTGATCCATTTATCCTTGCGCTGTTCGGTAGCGATGGTGTGAACGTCGATTGAAGCAACAGCTATGTGAGATACTGAGCAGGGCGCATTGTCGTCAGGCAAGGGAGAGCGCGAGAGGGCGTCGGCGTCAGCATGCTGGCGTCCGTTGCGGTACAGCACGCGGATGTCGTAGTCTTGCAGGCGAAGTGCCCAGCGGGCGAGACGCCCTGAGGGATCCTTCAATGACGACAGCCAGCATAGTGCATGATGGTCGGTGACGACATCAAATGGGCGACCATACAAATAAGGTCGAAACTTTGTAAGGGCCCAGATGATCGCCAGGCACTCTTTTTCCGTGACTGTGTAATTGGTCTCGGCTCTGTTAAGCGTACGGCTTGCGTATACCACGACATATTCGGGGAACCCTGGTTTGCGCTGCGCAAGGACAGCGCCGAGGCCTACACCACTGGCGTCCGTGTGTACCTCCGTTGGGGCCGTAGGATCGTAGTAGCGTAGTATGGGAGGCGACGTCAACAAACGACGGAGCTTTGCGAAAGCGTCGTCGCACTCTGACGACCACGAATGGAGGGGCCCGTTACTTCCGAGGAGCTTCGTCAGTGGCGATATGATAGTCGCGAAATTTCGAATGAAGCGCCGAAAGTAGGAACACAGTCCTACGAAACTGCGCAGTTCTTTGACGGACGTAGGTTTGGGGAACTCGGTCACGGCCCGAAGCTTGGCTGGATCGGGAAGAATTCCGTCCTTTGACACGACGTAGCCGAGGATTGTCAGCTGTCGTGCTGCGAATCGGCACTTCTTTAGATTGAGTTGCAGACCGGCGTCGCTCAAACGCGTCAAAACATGCCGGAGGCGTTGAAGATGCGTGGAGAAGTCCGGAGCAAACACGACGACGTCGTCGAGGTAGCACAAGCACGTGTGCCATTTCAGGTTGCGCAGAACGGTATCCATCATGCGCTCAAAGGTGGCGGGCGCATTACACAGCCCAAACGGCATGACGTTGAATTCGTACAGGCCGTCGGGCGTGACAAAGGCGGTCTTCGGTCGAGCGTCATCAGCCATAGGTACTTGCCAGTACCCTGAGCGCAAATCCAGAGATGAAAAGAATTCGGCGCCTTGCAGGCTGTCAATCGCGTCGTCTATTCGCGGCAGTGGATACACGTCCTTACGAGTGATCTTGTTGAGTCGTCTGTAGTCCACACAGAACCGCACAGAACCATCCTTCTTCGCAACAAGAACGACAGGAGACGCCCAGGGGCTGTTAGAGGGTCGAATGACATCGCGTCGAAGCATGTCGTCGACTTGCTCGGTGATTACACGGCGTTCTGCGGGAGATACGCGATATGGACGTTGCCGCAGTGGCAGGTGGTCGCCAGTGTCGATGCCATGCGTAACGGCCGACGTGCGGCCGAGAGAAGTTTGAGCGACATCGAAAGACGGGCGAAATTCTTCCAACAGGTCCAGAAGCTGAGAACGCTGGACCTGCGTAAGGCTGTCAGCTATGGAGGAACCGAATACGTCAGCGGGTGATGACCCAGACGTCTAAACAGCACTGAGCGTACTGGAACTTCGGCCGTGCGAGTCATCGGGCTCGTCTATAACTTGTGCGTCTTCGAGGGGTTCCACGCTGCCGAGACATTCCCCTCGCACCAACGTAACACTGTACGAAGAGGGGTTTATTACAAAAATAGAGGTGCTGCCCTGAGTGAGTTGAACGGTCGCGAAAGGCACCAGCAAGCCTTTCCTCGTGCAAACACGGTCATATGGCGACAGGAGTGCAACGGTGTCGGATAGACTGGCGCAGTAGACTGACACCGCCGTTGACGAGTTTGCAGGCACTTTGACGTCGTCTTTGACGAGTACCTTGTTCGCAGCCGATGGACTGTCTGCCGGCGTCAAATTAGAGAGTGGTGAGAGCTCTATTTCGGCGGGTGCGCAATGAATTACGGCGTCGTGGCGGGAGAGAAAATCCCATCCGAGGATGACGTCGTGAGAGCATGCGGGAATTATGATGAATTCGACGGCGTACAGAGCGTCCTGAATGATGACACGGGCTGTGCATACCGCCGTCGGTTGAATACATTGGGCGCTGGCTGTACGGAGGGAAAGACCGGAAAGTGGCGTCGTCACTTTTCGTAGCAGGCGGCTTAGTTTAGCGTCCATAACGGATACGGCGGCTCCAGTGTCGATAAGGGCAGATGCGCGAACCCCGTCCACAAAAACGTCTATCACGTTCGATGGGCTTCGCTGAGGGCTTTCGCAGTTCGATAGCGTCGCAGCCCTTGCCTCGTGGACTGCGACGGCTAGTTTTCCTGGTCGCGTGCGACCGGACGTGGGCGCATCGGCGACAGTGAGCGACGTCGGGGAGACGGAGAGCGCCGAGTAGATGGAGCTTGGCGTGACGTCGGTGACAGAGGCGTAGGTGGGGCGTAAAATGTGCGGTTTGACTGGCTGGTGGCGGGCGACACGACTTGAGGCGGCTGGACGCGATTGCAATAACGCGCCACGTGGCCGGCGTAACCGCATGCGAAGCATATGGGGCGGTTGTCAGGTGTGCGCCATCGGTTTGCTGGAGCAAGGCCCGCCCATGGCGCAGGACGTGATGGACGGGGCAGCGACTGATATGACTGCATCGTGGGCTGCGGTCGTGGCCTCTGCATTACGTCGGCGTAGGTGGCCGGCACAGCCGCTTCGAAGGACTGATGCCTAGCGGCGGCTTCGGCGTAACTGTGTGGGGCTGCCGTCGGTATTACTGGGGACGTCCTTGCGACAACTTGGGCGTAACTCAGTGGTGCAGGAGCCGGACGGTACTGGTGGTACTCAGGCATGACCTCCGCGATTTCCTGCTCAATCGCTCGACGGAGGGGAGGGAGAAGGGTGGTTGACGGCTGGTGAACGTACTGAGGTTGAGCAAAGTCCAGCAGTGAGAACTGGCGCGCGATTTCCTCGCGCACGAATGACTTCACCTCTGCGAGCAAGGCGGAGTGGTCGGATATGGTCGACAAGCCAGCGAGCTCGGCGTCGCGGGATGGAGAGCGACGGGTCATCGACCGCTGCCGGCGCAGCTCCTCGTAGCTCTGGCAGAGCGTGATGACCTCGGCCACTGTGCTGGGGTTTTTGGCGAGCAGCATCGTGAAGGCATCGTCGTCGATGCCTTTCATAATGTGCCTCATCTTGTCAGATTCTGACATGGTGGCATCGGCTTTCTTACACAAATCGAGGACGTCTTCAATGTAGCTAGTAAAGGTTTCGCCGGCCTGCTGAGCTCGTTCTCGCAAACGCTGTTCGGCCTGCAGCTTACGAACGGCAGGGCGGCCAAACACGTCGACGATGGCGGTCTTGAAAGCGGACCACGTCGGGAAATCGGATGCATGGTTGTTGTACCACATGCCTGCCACGCCCGCGAGGTAGAAAACCAAGTTGCTCAGCTTGCCGGCTTCGTCCCATTTATTGGGGACACTCACCCGTTCGTAAATCGTGAGCCAGTCCTCCACGTCGGTGCCATCCGCGCCGGTGAAGACAGGAGGGTCGCGGATACGGGGGACACCGGGACAAGCGGTTGGAGTAGGAGGCGGCGTTTGCTGAGCGGCGTCTTGCGGCATGGTAGATGGCACGGTACGTGATCGAAGCTCCAGGGGCATCAGATGGAGACCGAAGTTGTGGGGACGGTACAGCACTCTCCACCACTTTGTAAAGACGTTTATTGACGGCGGGATCGATGGCGACGATGCGCAGCGACGACAGTAACGACAGAGCGCAGACTCGCAGACTCTCACGAGCAAGCGCACGAGGGGCGTGCTCTCCGACAAGAGGCGAAGAGGGCGACCCACTAGAAGGCGCTCAAGAGGCGGCCCATTACAGCGTTCTAATGCTTCTGTACACTACAAATATGAGAGATCTCCCTGGTAGGGTGAGGGTGGAGCCCTTAGTTCAGGGCTCGCGCCACTCCATGTCCCCGCTGGATGAACTAGGGCTGCTCCGGGGGCACGGTCCAGAGCCTCATGTGTATTTGCTTTCCCGCGGCTGCTTTTTCGCATAAGACGCCGCCTAATATGTTACATATGTTCCGAAGACAAGACTGTTCCGAAGGCAAGAATTACACCGCTGGTGCATGCCTCGTCAGAATGAATAAAACAACTTGAAGGATGTCCCTAGTGCAAGCAAGCGTATCCAAGGCGCTACATGCGTCTTCACAGCGCTGACAGAGTATCGGGGAGCTAGAGCCTTTCTATTCGCATTGACTGTCACCATTGACACCGGTCAATTTCTGGTGCAACTTTATTGCTTCGATCGCTTTATTAATTATTCAATAATTTAATTTTATATTTTTTGGCAGCGGGGACTTATGTTGCAGGAAAAACAAGGACCGATGGTTTCATAGTTGTCATATTCCTCCTACTGCATCAATACTCGTCTTTAACTTCACAACCCGTATTTCAACAACTGAAACACTTGCCTTAAGATCATTAAAACCAATATACTAAAGTTTGTCTAGTAGTGACATCGAAGTACCAAACTGCACAGCAAATTGTAATTAATGTCTGCCTTTTTTTCAAAATTGCCTCGAACATGTTGCACCAGGAAGGTGTTCTTTTTTTCAGTATATCAAGCGTGCTGTGTTGGATTTGCAAGCTGGCAATGTATGCGTCTGTATCGATGTGTGTTCCACATTTCTGTTCTTGCCCATGGGTTAATATGAAGCCTTTTAATATATAAACATTCCATTAAAGGGCCCCTCACCAGGTTTGACAAATTTGAGCTAACGAGCGCAATGCATACACTGGGCGTTCACGATCACGTCTGCCAAAACTTGCAACGCTACGCGCCGCGGAAATGGGTCAAATATCAAGATGAACGCTGCTTGCCCTTCCTCTCGCGGGCGCGCGCCCAGAGAATGAGGGGATGACGTACATGAGAAAATGGCCCTACGTAGATGGTAGTGCTGTGACGTCGCTCCTCTACGTAGACCACTGTGCTCTGACGTCGCCAACAGTAGCACGTGACACTGCGATAATTATTTGACACGACATGTGTAGTTTGTGTAATTTGCTGCTTGAATAGATTAATAAAACTTGAGAGAAATAATGAGACACACAAAGGGAATGTGTGCGTCTTTTTCCATTTCTTTTTCGTGAATTGCAGTGAGATGCGGGGCTAATGTGCCTCCGTTTCGCATGCGTTCGTGCCCCCGCAGTTAGCGCATCGAGCAGAAGCCAGCCCTGGAAACGAAAGTAATGTCCTCGCGCGTTCGAGCACTGATTATGCTCATTTATTCTACCGGGTCCAAGTAAACGGTAATGGGGCACTGGCTCATGATACCGCCACTCTCGTGCCCGTACAAATGTCGCAACTTTCATGCCCGTCTCGCAGAGACAGGCAGTACACTACAGAGAACGCTGGCACAACGCCCACGGCCGCTACATAAAAAAAGGTAGCGGCCGTGCAACTCCGCTCGCGTGCTCGGGCTCGCTCGGGCACGTCATGCGCACGTGACCATGCATGCGCATGACGTGTTCATGCGTATCTATCAAGTGAACAGGGCAGGGAAGGGATTTGGCTTGCGAAGGCTACACGTGGCGAGTGGCAAGGGTTTGAAACTCGCCTCCTCGCGTCATGGTATCGCGCCGCTACCAATTATTGTTTTTCTGAGCTCGTAATGAACCGATTTGAAAAATTCTTGCGGCATACTGCTCTTCTTTCGGCACACAGCAACTTCAAACGTCTAACTAAAATTTACTATGTGTCCTGGTGAGGGGCCCTTTAAGGTAAGGTAGCGACAGGCTTATGTCTGCACTCTTATTAAATATATTAGGGCGAAGCTCCTTATGCCGTGGGATATGTCCATCCTCCTTTTGTTTGTAGCATTGTAGTAGCCACCTCTAGCTCGTGAGAAGCGCGCGTTCTGGTATGCAGTAGAAGAAGACGACGTTGACGAGTGAGACTCTCGTGCGTGTTCGCTTGTGTGGCATTCTTTCTTCTTTACTGCGCTCGTTCTGGTATGCAGTAGAAAAAGACGACGATGACGAGCACGCTTTCTCTTTAGCTCGGAGTCGCCAGATGGAAGACAAGGCTGCGGAACGGAGCGCACGGAAGGCGGCGGCAGCGCGCGCTCGCAGACAGAATCCTGAGGTGAGAGCCCGCGAGGCCGAAGCTGCACGTCGACGCCGCGGAGCAGATTCCGCCGTTTGAGCCCGCAGAGCCGAAGCTGCTCGACAAGCTGCACGGCTGCGGCGAGAAGACCCCGCCGTTCGTGCCCACGAGGCCGAAGCTGCTCGACAAGCTGCAGGGCTGCGGCGAGAAGACCCGCCGTTCGAGCCCACGAGGCCGAAGCTGCTGGAGAAGCTGCAGGGCTGCGGCGAGAAGACCCAGCCGTTGTAGCCCACGAGGCCGAAGCTGCTCGACAAGCTGCAGGGCTGCGGCGAGAAGACACCGCCGTTCGAGCGCACGAGGCCGAAGCTGCTCGACAAGCTGCAGGGCTGCGGCGAGAAGACCCCGCCGTTCGACCCCGCGATGCCGAAGCTGCTCGACAAGCTGCAGGGCTGCGGCGAGAAGACGCCGCCGTTCGAGCCCACGTGGCCGAAGCTGCTCGACAAGCTGCACGGCTGCGGCGAGAAGACCCCGCCGTTCGAGCCCACGAGGCCGAAGCTGCTCGACAAGCTGCATGGCTGCGGCGAGAAGACCCCGCCGTTCGAGCGCACGAGGCCGAAGCTGCTCGACAAGCTGCAGGGCTGGGGCGAGAAGACCCCGCCGTTCGAGCCCGCGAGGCCGAAGCTGCTCGACCAGCTGCACGGCTGCGGCGCGAAGACCCCGCCGTTCGAGCCCGCGAGGCCGAAGCTGCACGGCTGCGGCGCGAACCGGATCTTGAAAATGTGAAGGACCGTGAAGTGGCGAGAAAGCGCGCGTACGGGCAGGCAGAGCGCGAGGCTGTGCGAGCACGCGAAGTGGCTGCAAAACGCATCAGGCGGGCTCTGCCCGAAGGCGCCGACGCGCGCTTCCAGCGGGACTTCCTTGATAACAGTTTCGGCCATAGTTGCGGTGTGCGCAACGGACTGTGGTTCTCAAACCATCTAGTCACAATATCTTCCATCAAGAAGGACCAGGCTCGCGCCAATGCCATCGCCGTGCTGCAGCGCGAGTTCACTTTGCCCCAATCATCATCATTCACCACGTGGATGCGCTGTGATTTTTTTTTATTTAACCAGCTGCAGCGGAGATTGTTACTACAAAGGCGATTGAAGTCTGCCTCTTGCTGTAATCCGTAGCTCGCTGCAAGAAAAAAGGAAGAGTTTTCTTTCTCGGAAACCTGGTAAGACACTTTGCTAAAAAATGCAATGCTTTGCCGGAATGTTTATTCGTCCATCATCAGCATTGCGTTTTAGACAAGTATCAGCGGCGTAGTACAGCGGGGAGCCGCATGACTGAGTTGAGAAATTGTGGTGGTAAAAAAGGATAAGGATAAAGTATAGCTTTTCCAACTGGGTGGCTCCTGATCTCACTGATTCAACCTCCCATAGGTCTATGAATAGGTTAGCTGCGCGCAGATGTGCGGTAGTAGTGTGCATGGTATTGTATATCGTTCGCGTTTACTGCCGAGCACTGCCAGAGTAAGGACAGTTGCATGCAGCCCTCGCATAGTTCCGGATGTAGTACGGTAAACGTTTAATCTCCTCTGTGCCAAGACAGTTCTACTCAACCCATGGAAACTTCGCAGATATCATGAAAGAACACGAGGCTTCAGCTAGATTCAGTGGGGTGGTTGTAGTAAAGCAATCAAATGACCACTATGACATCAAGACAGCGGCTTATCATGTATGTGATGACGTAGTAAAAATGGCATGCATCCTATGAGCTACATTGATGATCGTGGCGTACTCATGTAATGTCATGCCTTGTTTTGGAGTAACGGACAGTCAACGAAATGATGAGAGCAGCAAAACGTGACCGGCCAGAGAGATAGATAGATAGATCGATAGATAGATAGATAGATAGATAGATAGATAGATAGATAGATAGATAGATAGATAGATAGATAGATAGATAGATAGATAGAATTAATCAACGTGGGGGCACCTGTATGCAGCTCTCCTATGCTAGAGTATATATAGTCGAATATAACTTTAAAAAACTAAGAAAAATAGTCAGCTTCGCCCACAGACGTTCCTATGATATCCAATGAGAATTTGCGCAGGAACTCTGTGGGCCAACCTTCGCTAATTTCATGACATGAAGAACTTTTGGGCTCTTAAGAGAGCTGATGTTATCATCAAAATATATGTTTTGCTCGCTAGTCTGTGCTCTAGAACTTGAGATTCTGCAAGTTTTTTGAGGAATTACGTCATCAGTACAAAGCCAATTGAACGTAAAATTTTTGATCGAAAGGTCCAACATTTATTTTCCAGTGTGCCCAGCATTTACACTGGTAGGGAGGAAGTAACTGACCTCGCCGCGGGATCGAATCTCGATCGCGGCGACGGCATTTCAATGCAGCCAAAATGCCAGACACCAGTGTGCTTTCATTTAGGAGTAGGCTAAAGAGCCCTGGGAGGTCGAAATGTCCGGAGCCCTCCAGTACGGCGTCTCTCATAATCAATTATATCGTCGTTCAGCGACGTGAAACCCTAATAATTGTTATTACTAAAAAGTACCTGCGGTTGAAACAGAAATCAGCTGACACGACTCTCTCACAGATACGAAGGGCAGGTGCAGTCAGTGCAGCCAAGTCTCGTCGTCTTATGCGAATGCAAATCGGAACGTGGGACTTTTCTACCGTTAATGTTGTTACGTCGTGTATAAATATGCGCATCTCTGACGTCACTTGCTGGGAGAGTGGATGCGCTGACAGGTGCCACATAAACGACGTGGGTTGCGCAGCTGTTTGGCGACATCACCTTTATGATACAGCACCCACGCGAAACCCGTCTCGCCATTTATTGAAATCCCATTCGTAATTTATAAGACGGAGAACCGCAACTTTGTTCTTAGGTGTACATGCAAGAGCGTCATGGCTCCGACATATGTTGCGACAAAATTTCTACTTTTGATCTCTTATCCGACTGTCAGGACAGCGAGAACTAGGGGTTCACTGCTGCAGCATGAGAGGAACCGGAAAGACTGAGGCAGTGTACAGCGGATGTTTTCTTGGCAATACAGATATGTTTTATAAGTACGCAATGTAGTTCAGCACCTGTTGACTGCGCAGACTACCTCTATATCGAGGAGGAAATAGCAGTGTCGGCACCGTATCTCTTATGACATTGTAAAAAAGACAAGGAAAACATCTTTTGAAACCACATGGATGCTAGGAAGCAGCGCTGCAACTTTGTGCTAATACCAGTCACGTACTAATACCAGCCATCGCGCATAGCACAAAGAACAGAACAGAAATACGCGACATTCTTATGAGGGCAGCCTTAGTCGAGGACCCAGTGACCCCAACACACACGTTGGAGCAGTGCGAGACGCGACTGTCCAGCTCTGACCTGGCTGACCAGCAAGGCTGAAGGACTCGAAGCACAGAGCACCGTTCGTCGTCGACAATCCTGGGCGCCCTGAAGAGATTCCCGCTCCGTCCACAGACACAGACCACGATGTTGTGCGGATAAGCCAAGCGGTTTCTTATGCATTCCCCTAAGACAACTTCAAGGTAAAAGCCATCATCTTCTTCTTCTGCACGGTGGATTGCATTTATCTCCCTCCCGGTTTTCTGTCCCAAACGTGGTTTTGCATTGCCTCCATGATCTGAGGCATTGCAGGTTTTCTGCGCCTCACGTGGTTATTCAGTGCTGCCGGGATTGGCAAACATTTGGCCAAATGAAGATGTCATGTGTTGACGTCAAAGTTGTAGACGATAGATAGATAGATAGATAGATAGATAGATAGATAGATAGATAGATAGATAGATAGATAGATAGATAGATAGATAGATAGATAGATAGATAGATAGAAATACGAGGCCAGTAGTTCAACTTGCTTCCCAGTGCTTAAAGCTTCTCTTGACTCTAACCTTGTTAGGCTTTTTAGTGCCATGGCAGTATATATACACTTGTTGGACGCCGCAAATGTTTGTTCACGAAAGTACACTGCAGCAACTGATGACATGCCATCTAAAAAAAAGAGTTTGGGAATAGGGGACCCAGCACACTGGGTCTCCAAGCTGCGTTGGGTAGGCTGCTATTGCGTTGAGAGAATCAGCGGAGTCTGAGAATTGGGTCTAACGCAGGCTGCGTTGGTTAAAAGGCGCGGGGTGCCACTCCGGGCAAAATTAGACATTTGTTAAATTGGGGCCCCAAGGAGATAGGGGACCGAAGGAGCTTGCGAGCCGCCAGGCCGCATGCGCAGAACCCAAGCCACTCTTGGGCTCTTACGCTCGCGTTGACCCAAGACGCGTGGGTCCCAAAGGCTTCTTGGGTCACCAGCAAGACCCAAGAAGCCAAGACACTGACGAGAGCGGGCCACGGCACAGTATCGCCCGCGTCTCGCATGATTTTCATTTCGTCACGCGTGGCGCTCCGTGTGCTTGACCTAACGCAGCCTGCGTTGGCCCAATTCTCAAACTCTGCTTATCATCCGAACGCAACAGCAGGCTGCAAAATCCAGCTTGAGGGCCCAGAGCTTTGGGTCCCTAATTCTCAAAGTCTCTTTTAAAATTATGCCAGACGCGAGCAACACTGCGTCGTGGCCCACGTTGCGCCTGCGTCGTCTCGCTGGCGACCCACGACGCCTTGGGAACCCACGCTAGTTTTAGGTTATTGAATATTTTTTCCACGCGAGCCAAGCTCCCAAGAATGGCTTTTGGTTCTGCACATGTGCCCTGGCGGCTCGCAGATTTCTTGGGTCCCCAAGCTCCTTGGGGCCCCAATTCTGAAACTCCCTAATAGTATGGTTCATAGTCGACAACGGAGAACATTGATAGCGGACTCGGCTTCATTTCGGAGTGCATATGGACGATTACGTACCTTTAACATGACAGAATGAGACTTGAGGTATACGTTCTACGCGGTCTTTTCGCAACTTGTGAAATATATTTGGGGTTGCCACCTTTCAACAACGCTATTTTCAACGACGCACTAATTGTGCGCTCATGTTTTCCTCCTATAAGGAGAGCCCGAGAAATATGACAAAGTGACACGAGGCTACGCTCCCACCCGCAAAAGGATGCAGTGCCCTCAAATGGGCCTAGTGGAAGCAACGCTTTGTCCGTTGTCCGTTGCCGCAGACAGCGTTTCGCACTTTGGCAAGGTTATATTCGGGCGCCAGCATGCGTCGAAATCTTGCAGGGATTCATTCCGCTTGACTGCACACTGTCACTATCCAGATCTCACGCCCGACTGTTTTCACTGATAACGCGGCAGGAGCGCTCTTCTGATTACGGCCATAGTCTGTAAGACGAAAACTGGTGCGTTTCCTAGCCCGGGTAGTTGCAGCTAGAGCGATCAATATATTTTTTCCTTCATGCTGGCTACCTTACAGTGAGTCTGTTACAGGGCGTAGCTTTTTGATGCACGCTACCGTCGAGACACGTACCACTTTCAGATTTCGCGGGCTTTATATATACCAGCCAGAAAAATTGAGCGCACAATTAGTACGTCGTTGAAAGTGGCGCAGTTAGATGTAGCTTGAACGTGCCTTCATATGCCTCACTGACATTTTGATAACAGGGTGAATACTTGTCGCGTTACAAATATAATTAAGAGTAATTATTAAACCCCATGAACGTAAAATATAGCAGTGGCTCCTGCAGTGTACTATGAGAGAAAGGTAGAGTAAAGACAGGGAGGTTCACAAAGAAGAACTCCGGTTGGCCACCCTGTACTGGGGAAGGGAAAAGGGGGTGGGATAGAATGAAAGAGAACATTACAAACTAAGTATGCATTGCGTAACACAGTTTTTAATTCGTGCTGCGTGATAGTTGGTACGCCCTTAAAGGCTTAACCAGGCATGGCATCGAGTTCTGCTGTTTGTTTTGTTTTCTATATACCGAGCGTGTTGTATTGAACGAACGACACGTTGTAGTATTATTGTCCGCAGCGATGTGCATGTCACTGTGGTATGTGTCCATACGGGTTAATAAAATTTTCTTTCATTGTATAACCATTCTAGTTAAGTAGGAATGCGACGCGGTTGCGCCTGCAGTTGTGTACGTTATGGCTGATTCGTGCGAATGTATTTAATCAGCCATCCGCAGTGGACGTAACCACTGTGAATGATTGTGAAGTGTAACGTTTGCTGTATACCGTAGTTCTGGCATAAAAAAGGCAGAAATATTTACTCCCAGGAAAGCCTCATAAGACACTTTGCATAAAGAGGCAATTTTTTGACAGAAAGGTTTGCCCATCCATCATCGGTATCGTTTTTTAGAGAAATGTCAACGGCGTAGTCAGCAGGAAGCCGCATCGTTTAGTTGAGAAACTGTCGAGGTAGAATAGGATAAACATAGACTTTGATGTTTACGACCGTGGCTCCAATGTGCAGTACGTCCTGTTGCAATGCTTCCAAAAGAAATCTTGGATGGACGTATTGTAAAGGACGGCTGAACACGGCTCTCTCATGGCAGAGTACAGTAATACTCTAATTCATTCACGTATTCTGCTAACCAGAGGCTTAGTTGCGGAATGCTCAGAAGCGTTTAGCTGCTAAGCGCTCAAAATATTACGACAGCTGCATGTAGTCCTCGCGCAGTGGAAGATGTATTGCTGTAATCATTTACTTTTTCAGTGCGAAATCTCTTCTACTCATCATATGCAAAGCTCACCGATGACAGAAAGGAACATGAGGCTTCAGCTGGGCACATGGGGAGGGGGTGAAGTAGGTAGCATTGTAATGAAATGGCCAGCATGGCATCCCAACAGCTTCCTTATGTGTCTGATGACGTAGGAAACGACATGCATGCCATGATCTATCATTCATGTTAGTGGTACACTTTTATCACAGCGCCATGCCCTGATTAGGTGTTAAGAGAGCCAACGGAGCGATGAGAGCACCAAAACGTGAGACAGTCACCGTTACGCTATTCACCTTGATGATGATAGCTGAACCAACCAGTTTGTTCTGGAATTACTCGCTCAGCCGATTTTCTGGACCGATATCTCAGACTAAAGAAATGATGGTGTGGTGGTGTCCAGGCACTGGCGAGCCGGGGGGCGGAAGAGGTTTGGCGGGGCTCTAGCCGAATTCGCCCGAATTTTTTCAGTTTCAGTACCGAGCAATGCGGTGCGATATAAGGAGTTGGAAAGAGGGTTAGAGTGACGTCTGTGTCTAACTCTAGACGCTTGTGTTTCACTGTCGCTTCGCTGGCTGAGAGAGACGAATTAGCTCTTCGGCGGCGCTGACGTTCCAAACGTGCAGCCTGCTCGCTTTAGGCCTATGAAAGGCGGGAGCTGCGTGACCCCCACGCCAGACGTGCGACAAAGACAGCGCGGTGCCTTAAGCTGCTCCGCAGTTAAAAAGTCACAGTTTTGCCGCAATGCGAAGCAATGAAGCGATATCACCAAATTGCAATGTTATGCGAAGGAATGTGAGCAGCTAACTCTTTTGGATCCGATCTCGCGTAACTCTACAATTTATGCGTGGCTTTAACTGACTAAACATTGTAAAGGCCATTGTACCGAGGAGCTGATGCGAAGGCTCAGCGATTCAATGCACAGTGATACAAAGCTAGGCGAGCATGGGCATGGCTAAGCACAGAAGGAACCTTCTCTACAGTTGACCACCTGCATGTGTCGGCTCCTCCACTAGCTTCCGCTATACTATGCTATACTCTCCCTCCTCCTTTTCCTTCTCCTCATCCTCCCTTCTTTTTTACACCCCTTGCTATACTGTACCATACATGGCTATGATATGTATGATATAGTTCATGTTTCTATGTTTTTTACGTGTTGTCTTCTTTGCACACTGTAAAATTGTCTGCTGAATGTATGGACCAACTATCCAACAATGCTGTGCTTCGGGTGTTTGCGTTCTTCTATGTGCTTATGTCCTGTCTTCTTCGCGCAGTTTAAACTTTTCTGCTCAATCTATGAACCAGTTAGCCTTACCAACATGTCATACTTCTGTGCTTCGTGTGTGCGTGTGTCTATGTTCTTAAGTGATCTGTTCGCGCAGTTTGAATTGGTTGGCCGGACAATACCTCGCCCGTTTGAGTTCGGCTTGGAAATAGGGCCACTCCAGGGAGAGAAGCGGTCCACGTGGCGTTTGTTGTCTCAACTCGATGCGATTGGAGTACAGCGCGTAGAAAGGCATACGATGCGTTTGGCAATGTCTACTGAACGGACCACGCCTTTTTGGCCATTTCACGCTTGCTGCTCAAGCGATGCAGCCCCACCTACAATCACCCTCTACTGGCGTGGATGCTTCTTCGCCCGAGGAAAGAGAGGTGGGGCGTCTCATCTCTGCTGCAGGAGCAAGCGACGGCAGGCCTCGCACGCGTGTTGATGTTATCGTATCCGCCTTCCGTGTGACGGAAATGGCCGATTCGTTTCCACTATCTACAGGCGCTCGCGACCTTTTACCCGCGGGTAGAACATACTATGCCCGGCACGATGATACCGATATTGACTTTATATGAAACATGACGGCAACGGCGACGGCAAGAACATCTGTCCATATAAATGCTATGGCAAATACTCACTGGAACGACGTTCTGATCACACGGGTTCAAGAAGGCCGCGCGATTGCAAGAAGCGCTGTGGCGCTTGCATGGGCGTTGTCCATTATACGTGGAGTAGAATTATTTCTTCCCAGAGCTTGGTCGTCCAAGCTGTTGAGCGCTTTGAATCCTTGTGCACGATGACCGCGTGTGAAATGTAGCCGGTGAATATTTGGTGAATTTCTTGAACCAAATGACCGACAGGCGTCTTTTTTCGAGTATCATCACCATCATCGTCATTCTCACCATTTGAAACGGCATCCTCGTTTATCATCATGATCGCCACTTCGAGAATAACCATCGCAATCATCATCAGTTACCTTCATCATAATCATTATCGTAATTTCGAGAAGACGGCGCAGGCTCGACTTAGAACAGCTCCACCGTTAAGAAAATAACCTTCTTGCGCCACTACACAGAGGGCCCCAGGGTTTCCAGTTTAATGTTTTAAAATGCAGCGCTGCTCCCTAGAGGGCACTAGGTGTTCTGGGTTCTTGTAGATACGATCGTAGAGACGGGGCAAAATCGATGACGTGCGCATTTTTACAGCAGAGCACTGAAAAAAACAAAAGATACGGTGTTTGTGATAATGATGCCGTGCACGCATTCTGGCGAAATGGAAACGCATTCCCGTTCCATTTTCTCTTGCTCGGCAGGTTTATACCGTTGCTCTATCGCACATGCATACCGGTATTTTTTATTACAATAGAAATTATATGGACAGTCTCGGCTTATGTTAGTCCAAACAGCCGGTGGCGCGAAGCCGCGTTGTTTAAAGCAGCGCGCTGTGGAACGAGGGATGGGAGGTTCGAATCCCGGTGGCGCGCTTCAGAAATTTTTCTTCTGATTTATTTTTCGTTGTGGCTTTTATTTATGTATACATATACATATCCGGTACATCACGGCGACGGCAAAACCCAGCAGAGAGGGTCCATAAAATTGCTATCGCAATAATAAAAATATGAGCCTCGCCGTACGTTGGTGTGATAGACGGGCTCACCATCCGCAAGCGAATATAACTGCTGAGCTGCACATAATGAGGAAGCAATGACCACATGGGAATCCCCGGAACACAATGAGGCGTTCCTTGTCGCTGGCACACTGTAATACATTTCCTTCACACTTTTGCTCTCGTTGAATTAATTTAAGTGTCTCACTTTATTTGATCCTCCTTGCCTCTTCTGCGCATGCTCATTCTTCTCGCGCTCCTCTATATACACATCAGTTGACGCCATCGAGTTGTATCATACGACTTCACATCCTTCTCCTCCTATGACTTCGGTTTTATTACCGTACCTTCCCTTCCTCTCTTCCACCAAATACTCTAAACATTTCTTATAGTGCAGCAATATAAACATTTGACTAGTTGGTTTGCGTTCACCTTCAAAACTTATTAAGCTGAATAACAGACTGTCACGCTCATGTTTCGGAGATCTCTTCCTATTGACTACTGACCGTTAATTACTCTCACCCGCTTTGAACACCAGCGTTTATGTAAGGTCAGTGAAGCCATATACGGTCAAAACTGTAGAAAACCTGACTTTACGCATCAGTCTCGCTCACCTAAATGGAGATTGCTTATCTCCACGAAGATCGCGTGAACATTCTACAACAACGGCGGACGTATTAGGGCGTTTTTTAGTTTTTTTCTATGCGTGTAAGGTTAGCCCCGTTGTGATAAAATTGAATTTAGAAGTCAGCGTCTCGTTCGTGCCTGCAGTTATTGCACATGTTTTGTTGTCTTGAACAACAACACAACGAAGAGCGCCGAGGGTGACGTCGGTAAAATCGAACTTGCAACGTCTCCTCGAGAAGTGGGAAGGCGGGAAGGGCCTGCAAGCAAAATGATTGATGAGGTGGAAAGGAAGAATGAATGCGCAACGGAACATGCTATGCTCTGTAACACTTGAAGGCAAAGGCCTACTGCTCACTTGGCAATACATTATGTTCTCCCCAACAGTGGTCTAGAGGTTACGGTGCTCGACTGCTTGCCGAAAGTCGTGGGATCGTATCCCGGCCACAACGGCCGCATTTTCGGTGGAGGCGAAAATGCTTCATGCCCATGTAGTTAGATTTCGGTGCACGATAAAGGAACCCAGATGGTCGAAATTTTTGGATCCCACCGATACGGCGTCCCTCGCATACATGTCGTGGTTTTGGGAAGTTAAACTCCAACAATTATTCGTGCATCAAGTTTTAAGGAGAGAAGCCCTAGGAGGCCGAGCCGATCGGACGCCTCTCGTATGAACTCTGACAATTTCTCGTTCTTGCGGCGGAATAGGGACAATCACAGGATTCAATACCATCACAGGTGTCCCCAGACGATCACCCGATTCGTCAGACGGCAAGATATACCAGGTGGGCTAGGTTTTTTCATTCATGACACCGCTTTAAAGTTCCCACAACGACGCCGGCCTAGCTATGGCATCGCTCGGCCATCGATGCGCCGGCAACTAGGTAACAAGTCGGGCCTCCGGCTTGTTTGAAGCCTACGAAATGGAAGTTGTGGAGATTGAGGGGGAGACGCTATCTCCCGAAGAGTACAACAGCACTCAAGGGTGGGTTGTGGCCCATGAACGACGGAGAAAGGCGAAATGCAAGGCAAACGCAGAACTTGCCACGAACGCGCGCGAGGCATCCAAGGAGACGCCTCGGAGGCTCAGGGATTTTCTACATAGCCGGCTGGCGCCGAAAGAACCGCAACTGCCGGAAGACGATCACGAGGTGGTAATACGTCCAGGAGGTGGTTTGGACTCGACGCGACAGACTGTAGCGCTAATCAGAGACGGCGTTCTACGGGCGGCAAGAATACAGCCGGACGTTGCTGGAGAAGATATCCTGAGAATCAGCATGCGAAAGAATATCACAATCATGGGCACGCCCAGTCTGGCAAATGCGAAGAACTACAGCAATATCAACGAA
The DNA here is from genome assembly GCF_013339695.2 of Rhipicephalus sanguineus. Lineage (NCBI taxonomy): Eukaryota > Metazoa > Arthropoda > Arachnida > Ixodida > Ixodidae > Rhipicephalus > Rhipicephalus sanguineus. The sequence goes on along the minus strand of NC_051185.1, from coordinate 100,400,460 downwards.
ATCCAAGTCAATGAAAAGAGCTACATCCAAGGAAGTTATACCCGGAATACCGACGTATGACAATCAAGACGACATAGAGAAGAGCTTGCTCAACCAGAGAAACGCCACGTATGGGACTCATGGTGAGTCAGTGGTTATTGTTTTTGAAGGAACTTCTGTGCCGTACTTTGTCTATTACCGTGGTGCCGAATATAGGTGCCTCCTCTACAAGAAACAATACGAAACATGCACTACATGCGGAAGAGTTGGACATCGGGCGGATGTTTGCCCACAGCCCAACAGCAAGAAATGTCGCGGTTGTGGAGTACTCGATCCAACTGACAGCCACCAGTGTGACCCACAGTGCTACCTCTGCGGGAAAGGTCATCTTAAAGGGGGTAAGAAATGCAAAGAACGGTTCAAGACTCCATATCTTTTGAAGAAGAGAAGGTGGGAGAAACAACAACAACGACAACGCGACGAACAACAAGAAATGAACATTTCGACGAACACCAGTACAACGCAGAATTGGAGGGAACAACACACAGCAGAAAATCCAGCGGAGGAAAATGACAATGCCACCCAAGACAAAGGAGGATGACACAGGAATCTTTCCAGCTGGTTCCCGCGACTCGCCAAAGGGGAACGAGAAAATACCCAACGCAGACCCAGATCGAGATCCAGATTCCAGCTGTGCTCGGGCCATATTTACGAGCCCGAGCCCGGCCCGGGCCCGCTGACTTTGTCGAAGGCCCAACCAAGTCCGACGGCAAAGGGCTGCGAGCCCACCCGGCGCGGCCCGGCATTTTGATGGTTGCCTGCAGTCACAAAACACCCGAACCGGATTTACATCAGCGACGTACTAAGCACATCAGCTGTACACCAACAAATACCGTAATAATTATGCACGTGCATATAAAAAATGCTGCGAGACAACGGTAAATGTTTAACGTACCAACATGCAACAGATACTTTATTTGCATTGCATACCTGCGACCACGCGGCACTTTTGCTATAAAAATACACGGCCTCATGCCAGCAGCAATGGAGTTCCTTCGCTAAACCCGTAACGTGTATGGGGTACGCCTATGCAAGCGTAAGGTTGCATGAAGGTGATCTACGTCGGGTCGCTCGTCGTTCCGGCGCTCATTTTCACTCATATGGGATTTGGCCTTAAATCTAACGCGAACTGTCACGTGGCGCCGTCACTAGCTCAGGTGGTGTTGCTTCTCTGTTTGTCGGAATGCAACAGAGGCAGTGCTTTACCTGCTCCCCTTTTGTTTTAAAGTAGCGAATGGAAAGGAAAAAAAATTACACCATCTCCCGCTAAAGGGGACCATGAGGCGATGCGAAGCCGGAGCACTTGCACGATCGCGTTCCGTTGGCGTTCGTTGGGCATGCTACCGACCTCGCGTCGTGGAACGCGAAGAGGGACGCTACGCGCGTCGTATCTTCCATCTAGCCTGGCCTTTAATTCTCACATGGCGAGCGGGGAACGCGGTCGACAGGCGGGCGAGAGGGGGGCAGCGTAGGAGAGGCGAGAGAAGGGGAGGGGACGCGCATGCGCTCGAGCTCATCGCGGCGTTGCGCAGGAGAGAATTTCGGCATGTCTAGCCCGCGTTTCAGAGGAAGAGTAGAAAGGGGGAGGGGAGAGGGAAAGTGAGAGGGGATGTGGAGAGGGGAAGGGGAGAGGGAAAGTGGAGATGGGTAGTGGAGAGGCGAAGGGGGAGAGGGACAGTGGAGAGGGGAAGGGGATAGGGTGAGTGGAGAAGAGGTGTGTGGAGAGGGTAGGCGCATGCGCAGTAAGGGTGGTCACGCCGCACACCACCACCACCACCACCGCCGGATTGAGCTCGACCTTAAGATACTTCGCATCTAAAACGGTAAAGGGCGGTCTCGGAAAGGCGCTGTATGCGTGATGCACAACAGTTCTCGCTCATTCTCTATATTTTGGGCTTGAGTCGGGCTTTGCACCGGGCCCGAGCACGGCCCGATAAAACTCTAAGTAGTCCGAGCCCGGTCCCGGCCCGAGACGAAAATACGTCGGCCCGCCCGAGCCCGGCCCGCGGGTCGGGCGGCCTCGGGCTTTCGGGCTACCAGGAGCCCGTGCACACGTCTTACCCAGATCAAGGTCCGCACCTCACAGACCCAAATCACGGGCCAGATCCACTTCAAGCACAAGGACGTCATCTCAGGCAGAGTCCGGAGTGGGTCCTGACGGCGGTCGGGGCAGCCGCACAAGGGCGAGCTGTGTGGACAGGCTTTCCGGGGAATCTTTCCTGTCTGGGCGTTCGTCTGAGGCAGTGGTAGAAGAGTGCGTCCTAGGGGCAAGAACTAAGCCAAATTAAGGAAACGCTAGAGCAACTCACCCGACAAAACACAAAACAGGGGGACGAAATAAAACAGCTAAAGAAGGAAAACGCTCAGCTTAGGCGAAATCAGCCACGCCAGTCAACTAGCCCCATACAATTGTCTTGCCAAATTTTAACTCGTGTGCCTGCACAAGCGTCAAGAGCGCATGCAGCAAAACGACGAG